>NC_092766.1:17350958-17358458 GCF_047496795.1 Chiloscyllium punctatum
ACTGTGGGAGGGTCAGTGCTGAGGGAGTGGGTGCTGTGGGAGGGTCAGTGCTGAGGGAGTGGGCGCTGTGGGACAGTCAGTGCTGAGGGAGCGTGCGCTGTCGGAGGGTCAGTGCTGAGGGAGTTGGCGCTGTCAGAGGGTCAGTGCTGAGGGAGTGGGCGCTGTCGGAGGGTCAGTGCTGAGGGAGTGGGCGCTGTCAGAGGGTCAGTGCTGAGGGAGTGGGTGCTGTGGGAGGGTCAGTGCTGAGGGAGTGGGCGCTGTGGGAGAGTCAGTGCTGAGGGAGTGGGTGCTGTCAGAGGGTCAGTGCTGAGGGAGCGGGTGCTGTCGGAGGGTCAGTGCTGAGTGAGCGAGCGCTGTCAGAGGAGGAGGGGAGAGCCTTGAGAAAGCGATCTCATCAGGATAACATTAAAAACAGGAAGTGACAGGAAGCTGGCTTCAGGAATAATGTCAGGAAACACCAGTGTTTCCTGTAGCAACACTAGGCCGCAGCCTGCCTAGATTTGGGGCCTGTGTCCTTCTGGATAAACAGACAATGTCTTTTCCCTGGGGTCGGGGCGTCCAGAACTAGAGGGGCATAGGTTTAGGGTGAGAGGGGAAAGGGACCTGAGGGGCAACTTTTTCACTCAGAGGGTAGTGCGTGTGTGGAATGAGCTGCCAGAGGAAGTGGTGGAGGCTGGGACAATGACAGCATTTAAAAGGCATCTGGATAGGGACATGAATAGGAAGGGTTTGGAGGGAATATGGGCCAAGTGCTGGCAGGTGGGACTGGATTAATTTTGGATATCTGGGTCGGGAATGGACAAGTTGGGTCTGTTTCTGTGTTGTACATCTCCAACATCCTTGTAAAACTTTTCTGAACCCTTTCAAGTTTCACAACTTGAATGGGGGTAATGGGGGTTAATGTGGGAAGTTGGGGGGAATTGGATGGGAATGGCGGGATGGGGGAATTGGGGGAATGGAGGTAATTGTGGGAATGGGGGTAATTGGGGAATGGGGTAATTGGGGACTAATGTGGGAAATTGAGGAATTGGGGAATCTGATAGCAGGGAGACCAGAATCGAACCCAATATTCCAAAAGTGGCCTCACCAATGTCCTGTACAGCCGCAACATGACTCTCAAACTGGATCGGGCGTGGGCTGGGTGAGCGTCGGTATTGTCTCCTGGGTATGAGTGCTGTGCGGGCCTTGGTCAGATTATCCTGAGCTTAGAGTGGGTCAAGACTGTTCCAATTGCCCCAAACCAGGGCATTTATGAATCAAGATTGGCATCAACTCTCCCCCTGGGCGTCACGAAGGGTGAAGCAACATCTCGAAAGGAAGGGACAGTGGAATTTGGAGGGGAATGGGGAAGTCGGAGATGAATGGGGGTAACTGGTTGGCAATGTGGGAAGTTGGAGGGGAATGGGGGAAGTTGGAGGGGAATGGGGGTAATTGGAGGGGAATGGGGGTAGTTAGAGGGGAATGGGGATAATTGGAGGGGACTGGGGAAATTGGAGGGGCATGGGGGTAATTGGAGGGGACTGGGGGTATTTGGGGAGAATGGGGGGAATTGGGGGAATTGGAGGGGAATGGGGGGAATGGGGCACGTTGGAGGGGAATGGGGTAATTGGAGGTGAATGGGGGTAATTGGAGGGGACTGGGGGGAATTGGAGGGTAATGGGAGTAATTGGAGGGGAATGGGGGTAATGGGAGGTAATGTGGGAAGTTGGGGGGAATGAGGGAATTGGATGGGAATGGGGGAATGGGGGAATTGGGGGAATGGAGGTAATTGTGGGAATGGGGTAATTGGGGAATGGGGTAATTGGGGACTAATGTGGGAAATTGGGGAATTGGGGTAATTGGAGGGGAAAGGGGTAATTGGATGGGAATGGGGAATAGGAAAATGGGGATAATTGGAGGGGAATGGGGATAATTGGAGGGGAATTGGGGAATTGGGGGAATGGGGATAATTGGAGGGGAATGGGGTAATTGGGCGGACTAGGGTAATTAGGGGGGAATTTGGGTAATTAGGGGGAATTGGGGAATGGGGGAATTGGAGGGTAATGGGGATAATTGGGGAAATGGGGAAATTGGGGGAATGGGGCAAGTTGGAGGGGAATGGGGTAATTGGAGGTGAATAGGTGTAATTGGAGGGGACTGGGGGTAATTGGAGGGTAATGGGGTCATTGGAGGGGAATGGGGTAATGGAGGGGACTGGGGGTAATTGGAGGGGACTGGGGGTAGTTGAGGGGAATGGGGTAATTGGAGGGGAATGGGGTAATTGGAGGGAATGGGGTAATTGGGGGAGTGGGGGTAATTGGAGGGGAATGGGGTAATTGGAGGGGAATGGGGTAATGTGGGAAGTTGAGGGGAATGGGATGGGAATGGGGGGATGGAGGTAATTGGGAGAATGTGGGAAGTTAGGGAAATGGGGGTAATTGGAGGGGATTGGGGTATTTGGGGGGAATTGGGGGAATGGGGTAATTGGGGGAATAGGGTAATTGGAGAGGAAAGGGGTAATTGGATGGGAATGGGCTAATGGGGGATGGGGTAATTGGGGACTAATGTGGGAAATTGGGGAATTGGGGTAATTGGAGGGGAAAGGGGTAATTAGATGGGAATGGGGTAATGGGAAAATGGGGATAATTGGAGGGTAATGGGGATAATTGGAGGGGATTGGGGGAATGGGGGTAATTGGGGGGACGGGGTAATTAGGGGGGAATTGGGGGTAATTAGGGGGAATGGGAATTAGAGGGTAATGGGGATAATTGGGGGAATGGGGCAAGTTGGAGGGGAATGGGGTAATTGGAGGTGAATGGGTGTAATTGGAGGGGACTGGGGGTAATTGGAGGGGAATGGGGTCATTGGAGGGGAATGGGGTAATGGAGGGGACTGGGGGTAATTGGAGGGGACTGGGGGTAGTTGAGGGGAATGGGGTAATTGGAGGGGAATGAGGTAATTGGAGGGAATGGGGTAATTGGGGGAGTGGGGGTAATTGGAGGGGAATGGGGTAATTGGAGGGGAATGGGGTAATGTGGGAAGTTGAGGGGAATGGGATGGGAATGGGGGGATGGAGGTAATTGGGAGAATGTGGGAAGTTAGGGAAATGGGGGTAATTGGAGGGGATTGGGGTATTTGGGGGGAATTGGGGGAATGGGGTAATTGGGGGAATAGGGTAATTGGAGAGGAAAGGGGTAATTGGATGGGAATGGGCTAATGGGGGATGGGGTAATTGGGGACTAATGTGGGAAATTGGGGAATTGGGGTAATTGGAGGGGAAAGGGGTAATTAGATGGGAATGGGGTAATGGGAAAATGGGGATAATTGGAGGGTAATGGGGATAATTGGAGGGGATTGGGGGAATGGGGGTAATTGGGGGGACGGGGTAATTAGGGGGGAATTGGGGTAATTAGGGGGAATGGGAATTAGAGGGTAATGGGGATAATTGGGGGAATGGGGCAAGTTGGAGGGGAATGGGGTAATTGGAGGTGAATGGGTGTAATTGGAGGGGACTGGGGGTAATTGGAGGGGAATGGGGTCATTGGAGGGGAATGGGGTAATGGAGGGGACTGGGGGTAATTGGAGGGGACTGGGGGTAGTTGAGGGGAATGGGGTAATTGGAGGGGAATGAGGTAATTGGAGGGAATGGGGTAATTGGGGGAGTGGGGGTAATTGGAGGGGAATGGGGTAATTGGAGGGGAATGGGGTAATGTGGGAAGTTGAGGGGAATAGGGGAATTGGATGGGAATGGGGGAATGGAGGTAATTGGGAGAATGTGGGAAGTTGGGGAAATGGGGTAATTGGAGGGGATTGGGGTATTTGGGGGGAATTGGGGGAATTTGGTAATTGGGGGAATAGGGTAATTGGAGAGGAAAGGGGTAATTGGATGGGAATGGGCTAATGGGGGATGGGGTAATTGGAGGGGAATGGGGCTAATTGAAGGGAAATAGGGGAATTGTGGGGAATGGGGTAATTGGGGGAAAGGGTAATTGGGGAATGGGGTAATTGGAGGGGAATGGGGTAATTAGGGGAATGGGGTACTTGGGGGAGTGGGGGTAATTGGAGGGGAATGGGGTAATTGGTGGGTAATGTGGGAAGTTTGGGGGAATGGGGAGGATTGGATGGGAATTGGGTATTTGCAGGAATGGGGGTATTTGGGGGGAATGGGGGAAATTGGGGAAACGTGGGAAGTTGGGGGAATGGGGGTAATTGGAGGAGATTGGGGTATTTTTGGGAATGGAGGTATTTGGGGGGAATGGGGGAATTGGGGACTAATATGGGAAATTGAGGAATTGGGGTAATTGGAGGCGAATGGGGTATTGGGGATAATTGGGGAAATAGGGTAATTGGAGGGAAATGGGGGTAATTGGAAGTGAATGGGGAAATTGGGGGAATAGGGGAAGTCGGAGGGGAATGGGGTAATTGGAGGTGAATGGGGTAATTGGGGAAATGGAGTAATTGAGGGGGAATGGGGTAATTGGGGGAATGGGGTAATTGGAATGGAATGGGGGTAATTGGGGGAATGGGGTAATTGGAGGGGAATGGGGCAATTGGAGGTGAATGGGAGTAATTGGAGGGGAATGGTGTAATTGGGGAATGTGGGAATTGGGTAATTGGAGGGAAATAGGGATAATTGGAGGTGAATGGGGGCAATTCAGGGGGAATGGGGGATGTTGGAGGGGAATGGGGTAATTGGGGGAAGGGGGAATTGGAGGGGAATGGGGTAATTGGGGGAATGGGGGAATTGGAGGGGAATGGGGGTATTTGGAGGGGAATGGGGGAATTGGGGGAATGGGGGAAGTTAGAGGGGAATGGGGGTATTTGGGGGGAATGGGGTAATTGGAGGTGAATGGGGGTATTTCAGGGGAATGGGGGTATTTCAGGGGAATGGGGGAATTGGAGGGGAATGGGTGTAATTGGAGGGGAATGGGGTAGTTGGAGGGGAATGGGGTAGTGGGAGGGGAATGGTGTGATTGGAGGGGAATGGGGGTAGTGGGAGGGGAATGGGGGTAGTTGGAGGGGAATGGGGGCAGTGGGAGGGGAATGGGGTAATTGGAGAGGTTTACCACCCAGAGAGGGGAGGGGAGCAAATGGGAGGATCGCCACGGTGATGACCCTTGACCGGGTCACTGGCGATGTCAAGGCAGCAGGACCCTTAAGACCGTGGCCCGTGATTGGCACGATGGGCCAAATGGCCACTGTCGGCAGCTGACGGGAGATTTCCGGGTCAGAGAAGTTCACAACGGGGACCGGATGGCGGGTTCAGGCTGGCAGTGTTCAACGGGGGTGTCCCAGAAGGGTTAAAAGGGGCCAGGTTTACCCCACCCACACCCCCAACCCCCCACCGACCACCCTGTGAAAAGCCTGGTGGGAGGGTCAGTCCATGGGGTGGGCCCTCCCCACAAATCTCGAGAGTAAACATCTGCCTGGCATGCTAAGGGGAATTAGGATCCCACTTCGGTGCCAAGGGGCTATCGCTCTCCCCAAGGATGACCCCCGACCTGTGCCCCTCAGAATCCACCATTTTGGGGCATGGGGTGATGCCATTCCCACCACTGGGGCAACAGTGACAACTGGTGGTCAGACTGTGTCACTGCACCACACCAACACAGAGACGAAGGGGGGGGGGGGTGCAGGGAGATGGAGGGGGGTGACAGAGATAGGGAAGGGGTGTAGGGGGCTGGAGGGGGTGACAGAGATACGGAGGGGGTGTAGGGGACTGGAGGGGGTGACAGGGATAGGGAGGAGGGTGTAGGGGCTGGAGGGGGTGACAGAGATAGGGAGGGGGTGTAGGGGCTGGAGGGGGTGACAGGGATAGGGAGGGGGTGTAGGGGCTGGAGGGGGTGACAGAGATAGGGAGGGGGTGTAGGGGCTGGAGGGGGGGACAGAGATAGGGAAGGGGTGTAGGGGGCTGGAGGGGGTGACAGAGATAGGGAGGGGGTGTAGGGGGCTGGAGGGGGTGACAGAGATAGGGAGGGGGTGTAGGTGCTGGAGGGGGGTGACAGAGATAGGGAGGGGGTGTAGGGGCTGGAGGGGGGGACAGAGATAGGGAGGGGGTGTAGGGGCTGGAGGGGGTGACAGAGATAGGGAGGGGGTGTAGGGGCTGGAGGGGGGGACAGAGATAGGGAGGGGGTGTAGGGGCTGGAGGGGGTGACAGAGATAGGGAGGGGGTGTAGGGGGCTGGAGGGGGTGACAGAGATAGGGAGGGGGGTGTAGGGGGCTGGAGGGGGTGACAGAGATAGGGAGGGGGTGTAGGGGGCTGGAGGGGGTGACAGAGATAGGGAGGGGGTGTAGGGGCTGGAGGGGGTGACAGAGATAGGGAGGACGTGGAGGGGGCTGGAGGGGGTGACAGAGATAGGGAGGGGGTGTAGGGGGCTGGAGGGGGGGGGACAGAGATAGGGAGGGGGTGTGGGGGGCTGGAGGGGGGGGGACAGAGATAGGGAGGGGGGTGTGGGGGGCTGGAGGGGGTGACAGAGAGAGGGAGGGGGGGTAGGGGCTGGAGGGGGTGACAGAGAGAGGGAGGGGGGGTAGGGGGCTGGAGGAGGTGACAGAGATAGGGAGGGGGTGTAGGGGCTGGAGGGGGTGACAGAGATAGGGAGGGGGTGTAGGGGCTGGAGGGGGTGACAGAGATAGGGAGGGGGTGTAGGGGGCTGGAGGGGGGGGGACAGAGATAGGGAGGGGGTGTGGGGGGCTGGAGGGGGTGACAGAGAGAGGGAGGGGGGGTAGGGGCTGGAGGGGGAGTGACAGGGATAGGGAGGGGGTGTAGGGGGCTGGAGGGGGGTGACAGAGATAGGGAGGGGGTGACAGAGATAGGGAGGGGGTGTAGGGGCTGGAGGGGGGTAACGGTGATAGGGAGGGGGTGACAGAGATAGGGAGGGGGTGACGGTGATAGGGAGGAGCCGGGAGGGGGATGTATTCTGCGAGAGCAGCTGCTTCTGATGTATCTGTCACTGACAAATGTTGAAGGAGCTGGATCGGACATTTTGGAGAAATCCGAGTCTCCGAATCTGGGAATTTTATCGACTCGCTGAGGGAGGTGAGTGTCTCGGACTGGGCCCAGCATCTATTACCCCATTGCCCCCCAATTAACCCCAACCCCTTGAGAAGGCGGAGGGAGGGGGCAAGTACCATCCCAGAGGGGCTAGTGTTCCCCATGTATCTGCGTCCCCACCCCCCACCCATCCAGCGGGGTAGAGGTGACAGGGTTTGGGGAAGGTGCTGTCTAAGGTGGCCTGGCTGCAGTGGGTCTTGGAGACGGTACACCCGGGGGGGGTGGGTGGAGCGAGATTGAGATTCACTCTCCGACAGCACCCGCTCCCTCAACACTGACCCTCCCACAGCACCCCACTCCCTCAGCACTGACCCCACGACAGCACCCGCTCCCTCAACACTGACCCTCCCACAGCACCCACTCCCTCAGCACTGACCCCACGACAGCACCCACTCCCTCAGCACTGACCCTCCCACAGCACCCACTCCCTCAGCACTGACCCTCCGACAGCACCCGCTCCCTCAACACTG
>NC_092766.1:17662438-17905582 GCF_047496795.1 Chiloscyllium punctatum
CCCCAAAATCACAGAGTCACTGTCCCAGAGGGAACACCCCAACATCACAGTGTCACTGTCCCAGAGGGAACACCCCAAAATCGCAGGTTCACTGTCTCAGAGGGATCACCCCCAAAATCACAGGGTCAGTGTCCCAGAGGGATCACCCCAAAATCACAGGGTCACTGTCCCAGAGGGAACACCCCAAAATCACACGATCACTGTTCCAGAAGGAACACCCCAAAATCACAGGGTCACTGTCCCAGAGAAACCCCACAAACTCCCAGAGTCACTGTCTCGGAGGGAAACACCAAAATCACAGGGTCACTGTTCCAGAGGGAATCCCCAAAATCCAGAGTCACTGTCCCAGAGGGATCACCCCAAAATACCAGTGTCACTGTCCCAAAGGGACCCACAAAATCACAGAGTCACTGTCCCAGAGGGATCACCCCAAAATCACAGGGTCGCTGTCTGACAGGGATCACCCCAAAATCACAGGGTCACTGTCCCAAAGGGAACACCCCAAAATACCAGTGTCACTGTCCCAAAGGGACCCACAAAATCACAGAGTCACTGTCCCAAAGGGATCACCCCCAAAATCACAGGGTCACTGTCCCAGAGTGATCACCCCAAAATCACATGGTCACTGTCCCAGTGGGATCACCACAAAATCACAGGGTCACTGTCCCAGAGGGAACACCCCAAAATCGCAGGTTCACTGTCCCAGAGGGAACACCCCAACATCACAGGGTCACAGTCCCAGAGGGTTCACCCCAACTTCACAGAGTCACTGTCCCATAGGGATCACCACCAAAATCACAGGGTCACTGTCCCAGAGGGACCACCCCCAAAATCACAGAGTCACTGTCCCAGAGGGAACACCCCAACATCACAGAGTCACTGTTCCAGAGGGAATCCCCAAAATCCAGAGGGAACACCCCAAAATCGCAGGTTCACTGTCCCAGAGGGAACACCCCAACATCACAGGGTCACAGTCCCAGAGGGTTCACCCCAAATTCACAGAGTCACTGTCCCATAGGGATCACCACCAAAATCACAGGGTCACTGTCCCAGAGGGACCACCCCCAAAATCACAGAGTCACTGTCCCAGAGGGATCACCCCAAAATCACAGGGTCACTGTCCCAGAGGGATCAACCCAAAATGACAGGGTCACTGTCTCAGAGGGATCACCCCCAAAATCACAGGGTCACTGTCCCAGAGGGAACACCCCAAAATCACAGAGTCACTGTCCCAGAGGGAACACCCCAAAATCACAGGGTCGCTGTCTGACAGGGATCACCCCAAAATCACAGGTTCACTGTCCCAGAGTAAACACCCCAAAATCACAGAGTCAGTGTCACAGAGGGATCATCCCAAAATCACAGAGTCACTGTCCCAGAGGGTTCACCCCCAAAATCACAGAGTCACTGGCCCAGTGGGGACACCGCAAAATCACAGGATCACTGTCCCAGAGGGACCACCCCAAAATCACAGAGTCACTGTCCCAGACGGAACACCCCAAAATCACAGGGTCACTGTCCCAGACGGAACACCCCAAAATTACAGGGTCACTGTCCCAGAGGGATCACCCCAAAATCACAGGGTCACTGTCCCAGAGGATCCCCACAAAATCCCAGAGTCACTGTCCCAGAGGGATCACCCAAAATCACAGGGTCACTGTCCCAGACCGATCACCCCAAAATCACAGGATCACTGTCCCAGAGGGATCACCCCCAAAATCACAGAGTCACTGTCCCAGAGGGAACACCCCAAAATCACAGAGTCACTGTCCCAGAGGGAACACCCCAACATCACAGAGTCACTGTCCCAGAGGGACCACCCCCAAAATCACAGAGTCACTGTCCCAGAGGGAACACCCCAACATCACAGAGTCACTGTCCCAGAGGGATCACCCCCAAAATCACAGAGTCACTGTCCCAGAGGGAACACCCCAACATCACAGGGTCACTGTCCCAGAGGGAACACCCCAAAATCGCAGGTTCACTGTCCCAGAGGGAACACCCCAACATCACAGGGTCATAGTCCCAGAGGGTTCACCCCAAAATCACAGAGTCACTGTCCCATAGGGATCACCACCAAAATCACAGGGTCACTGTCCCAGAGGGATCACCCCCAAAATGACAGAGTCACTGCCTCAGAGGGATCACCCCCAAAATCACAGGGTCACTGTCCCAGAGGGATCACCCCAAAACCACAGGGTCACTGTCTCAGAGGGATCACCCCAAAATCACAGGGTCACTGTCCCAGAGGGATCACCCCAAAATCACAGGGTCACTGTCCCAGAGGGAACACCCCAAAATCACACGATCACTGTTCCAGAAGGAACACCCCAAAATCCCAGGGTCACTGTCCCAGAGGGATCACTCCAAAACCACAGGGTCACTGTCCCAGAGGGAACACCCCAAAATCGCAGGTTCACTGTCCCAGAGGGAACACCCCAACATCACAGGGTCACAGTCCCAGAGGGTTCACCCCAAAATCACAGAGTCACTGTCCCATAGGTATCACCACCAAAATCACAGGGTCACTGTCCCACAGGGAAGAACCCAAAATCATACGGTCACTGTCCAAGAGGATCCCCACAAAATCCGAGGGTCACTGTCCCAGAGGATCCCCACAAAATCCCAGGTTCACTGTCCCAGACGGAACCACCAAAATCACAGGGTCACTGTCCCAGAGGGAACACCCCAAAACACCAGAGTCACTGTCCCAGAGGGATCAATCCAAAATCACAGAGTCACTGTCCCAGAGGGATCACCCCAAAATCACAGGGTCGCTGTCTGACAGGGATCACCCCAAAATCACAGGGTCACTGTCCCAAAGGGAACACCCCAAAATACCAGTGTCACTGTCCCAATGGGACCCACAAAATCACAGAGTCACTGTCCCAGAGGGATCACCCCAAAATCACAGGGTCGCTGTCTGACAGGGATCACCCCAAAATCACAGGTTCACTGTCCCAGAGTAAACACCCCAAAATCACAGAGTCAGTGTCACAGAGGGATCATCCCAAAATCACAGAGTCACTGTCCCAGAGGGTTCACCCCCAAAATCACAGAGTCACTGGCCCAGTGGGGACACCGCAAAATCACAGGATCACTGTCCCAGAGGGACCACCCCAAAATCACAGAGTCACTGTCCCAGACGGAACACCCCAAAATCACAGGGTCACTGTCCCAGGCGGAACACCCCAAAATTACAGGGTCACTGTCCCAGAGGGATCACCCCAAAATCACAGGGTCACTGTCCCAGAGGATCCCCACAAAATCCCAGAGTCACTGTCCCAGAGGGATCACCCAAAATCACAGGGTCACTGTCCCAGACCGATCACCCCAAAATCACAGGATCACTGTCCCAGAGGGATCACCCCCAAAATCACAGAGTCACTGTCCCAGAGGGAACACCCCAAAATCACAGAGTCACTGTCCCAGAGGGAACACCCCAACATCACAGAGTCACTGTCCCAGACCGATCACCCCAAAATCACAGAGTCACTGTCCCAGAGGGAACACCCCAACATCACAGAGTCACTGTCCCAGAGGGATCACCCCCAAAATCACAGAGTCACTGTCCCAGAGGGAACACCCCAACATCACAGGGTCACTGTCCCAGAGGGAACACCCCAAAATCGCAGGTTCACTGTCTCAGAGGGATCACCCCCAAAATCACAGGGTCAGTGTCCCAGAGGGATCACCCCAAAATCACAGGGTCACTGTCCCAGAGGGAACACCCCAAAATCACACGATCACTGTTCCAGAAGGAACACCCCAAAATCACAGGGTCACTGTCCCAGAGAAACCCCACAAACTCCCAGAGTCACTGTCTCGGAGGGAAACACCAAAATCACAGGGTCACTGTTCCAGAGGGAATCCCCAAAATCCAGAGTCACTGTCCCAGAGGGATCACCCCAAAATACCAGTGTCACTGTCCCAAAGGGACCCACAAAATCACAGAGTCACTGTCCCAGAGGGATCACCCCAAAATCACAGGGTCGCTGTCTGACAGGGATCACCCCAAAATCACAGGGTCACTGTCCCAAAGGGAACACCCCAAAATACCAGTGTCACTGTCCCAAAGGGACCCACAAAATCACAGAGTCACTGTCCCAAAGGGATCACCCCCAAAATCACAGGGTCACTGTCCCAGAGTGATCACCCCAAAATCACATGGTCACTGTCCCAGTGGGATCACCACAAAATCACAGGGTCACTGTCCCAGAGGGAACACCCCAAAATCGCAGGTTCACTGTCCCAGAGGGAACACCCCAACATCACAGGGTCACAGTCCCAGAGGGTTCACCCCAACTTCACAGAGTCACTGTCCCATAGGGATCACCACCAAAATCACAGGGTCACTGTCCCAGAGGGACCACCCCCAAAATCACAGAGTCAGTGTCCCAGAGGGAACACCCCAACATCACAGAGTCACTGTTCCAGAGGGAATCCCCAAAATCCAGAGGGAACACCCCAAAATCGCAGGTTCACTGTCCCAGAGGGAACACCCCAACATCACAGGGTCACAGTCCCAGAGGGTTCACCCCAAATTCACAGAGTCACTGTCCCATAGGGATCACCACCAAAATCACAGGGTCACTGTCCCAGAGGGACCACCCCCAAAATCACAGAGTCACTGTCCCAGAGGGATCACCCCAAAATCACAGGGTCACTGTCCCAGAGGGATCAACCCAAAATGACAGGGTCACTGTCTCAGAGGGATCACCCCCAAAATCACAGGGTCACTGTCCCAGAGGGAACACCCCAAAATCACAGAGTCACTGTCCCAGAGGGAACACCCCAAAATCACAGGGTCGCTGTCTGACAGGGATCACCCCAAAATCACAGGTTCACTGTCCCAGAGTAAACACCCCAAAATCACAGAGTCAGTGTCACAGAGGGATCATCCCAAAATCACAGAGTCACTGTCCCAGAGGGTTCACCCCCAAAATCACAGAGTCACTGGCCCAGTGGGGACACCGCAAAATCACAGGATCACTGTCCCAGAGGGACCACCCCAAAATCACAGAGTCACTGTCCCAGACGGAACACCCCAAAATCACAGGGTCACTGTCCCAGACGGAACACCCCAAAATTACAGGGTCACTGTCCCAGAGGGATCACCCCAAAATCACAGGGTCACTGTCCCAGAGGATCCCCACAAAATCCCAGAGTCACTGTCCCAGAGGGATCACCCAAAATCACAGGGTCACTGTCCCAGACCGATCACCCCAAAATCACAGGATCACTGTCCCAGAGGGATCACCCCCAAAATCACAGAGTCACTGTCCCAGAGGGAACACCCCAAAATCACAGAGTCACTGTCCCAGAGGGAACACCCCAACATCACAGAGTCACTGTCCCAGAGGGACCACCCCCAAAATCACAGAGTCACTGTCCCAGAGGGAACACCCCAACATCACAGAGTCACTGTCCCAGAGGGATCACCCCCAAAATCACAGAGTCACTGTCCCAGAGGGAACACCCCAACATCACAGGGTCACTGTCCCAGAGGGAACACCCCAAAATCGCAGGTTCACTGTCCCAGAGGGAACACCCCAACATCACAGGGTCATAGTCCCAGAGGGTTCACCCCAAAATCACAGAGTCACTGTCCCATAGGGATCACCACCAAAATCACAGGGTCACTGTCCCAGAGGGATCACCCCCAAAATGACAGAGTCACTGCCTCAGAGGGATCACCCCCAAAATCACAGGGTCACTGTCCCAGAGGGATCACCCCAAAACCACAGGGTCACTGTCTCAGAGGGATCACCCCAAAATCACAGGGTCACTGTCCCAGAGGGATCACCCCAAAATCACAGGGTCACTGTCCCAGAGGGAACACCCCAAAATCACACGATCACTGTTCCAGAAGGAACACCCCAAAATCCCAGGGTCACTGTCCCAGAGGGATCACTCCAAAACCACAGGGTCACTGTCTCAGAGGGATCACACCAAAATCAAAAGATCACTGTCCCATAGAGATCACGCCCAAAATCAGAGAATAACTGTCCCAAAGGGAACACCCCAAAATCACACGGTCACTGTTCCAGAGGGATCACTCCAAAATCACAGGGTCACTGTCCCAGAGGGAAACCCCAAAATCACAAGGTCACTGTGCCTGAGGGATCACCCCAAAATCACAGGGTCACTGTGGCAGAGGCAATACTCTGAAATCACAGGGTCACTGTCCCAGAGGATCCCCACAAAATCCCAGAGTCACTGTCCCAGAGGGATCACCCAAAATCACAGGGTCACTGTACCAGAGGGAACACGCCAAAATCACAGAGTCACTGTCCCAGAGGGATCACCCTAAAATCACAGGGCACAGTCCGAGAGGGATCACCGCAAAATCACAGGGTCACTGTCCAAGAGCGATCACCCCAAAATCACAGAGTCACTGTCCCAGAGGGATCAACCCAAAATGACAGGGTCACTGTCTCAGAGGGATCACCCCCAAAATCACAGGGTCACTGTCCCAGAGGGAACACCCCAAAATCACAGAGTCACTGTCCCAGATGGAACACGCCAAAATCACAGAGTCACTGTCCCAGAGGGACCACACCAAAATCACAGGGTCGCTGTCTGACAGGGATCACCCCAAAATCACAGGGTCACTGTCCCAAAGGGAACACCCCAAAATACCAGTGTCACTGTCCCAATGGGACCCACAAAATCACAGAGTCACTGTCCCAGAGGGATCACCCCAAAATCACAGGGTCGCTGTTGGACAGGGATCACCCCAAAATCACAGGTTCACTGTCCGAGAGGAAACACCCCAAAATCACAGAGTCAGTGTCACAGAGGGATCATCCCAAAATCACAGAGTCACTGGCCCAGTGGGAACACCCCAAAATCACAGAGTCACTGTCCCAGAGGGAACACCCCAAAATCACAGAGTCACTGTCACAGACGGAACACCCCAAAATCACAGGGTCACTGTCCCAGAGGATCCCCACAAAATCCCAGAGTCACTGTCCCAGAGGGATCACCCAAAATCACAGGGTCACTGTCCCAGACCGATCACCCAAAAATCACAGGATCACTGTCCCAGAGGGATCACCCCCAAAATCACAGAGTCACTGTCCCAGAGGGAACACCCCAAAATCGCAGGTTCACTGTCCCAGAGTGATCACCCCAAAATCACATGGTCACTGTCCCAGTGGGATCACCACAAAATCACAGGGTCACTGTCCCAGAGGGAACACCCCAAAATCGCAGGTTCACTGTCCCAGAGGGAACACCCCAACATCACAGGGTCACAGTCCCAGAGGGTTCACCCCAACTTCACAGAGTCACTGTCCCATAGGGATCACCACCAAAATCACAGGGTCACTGTCCCAGAGGGACCACCCCCAAAATCACAGAGTCAGTGTCCCAGAGGGAACACCCCAACATCACAGAGTCACTGTTCCAGAGGGAATCCCCAAAATCCAGAGGGAACACCCCAAAATCGCAGGTTCACTGTCCCAGAGGGAACACCCCAACATCACAGGGTCACAGTCCCAGAGGGTTCACCCCAAATTCACAGAGTCACTGTCCCATAGGGATCACCACCAAAATCACAGGGTCACTGTCCCAGAGGGACCACCCCCAAAATCACAGAGTCACTGTCCCAGAGGGATCACCCCAAAATCACAGGGTCACTGTCCCAGAGGGATCAACCCAAAATGACAGGGTCACTGTCTCAGAGGGATCACCCCCAAAATCACAGGGTCACTGTCCCAGAGGGAACACCCCAAAATCACAGAGTCACTGTCCCAGAGGGAACACCCCAAAATCACAGGGTCGCTGTCTGACAGGGATCACCCCAAAATCACAGGTTCACTGTCCCAGAGTAAACACCCCAAAATCACAGAGTCAGTGTCACAGAGGGATCATCCCAAAATCACAGAGTCACTGTCCCAGAGGGTTCACCCCCAAAATCACAGAGTCACTGGCCCAGTGGGGACACCGCAAAATCACAGGATCACTGTCCCAGAGGGACCACCCCAAAATCACAGAGTCACTGTCCCAGACGGAACACCCCAAAATCACAGGGTCACTGTCCCAGACGGAACACCCCAAAATTACAGGGTCACTGTCCCAGAGGGATCACCCCAAAATCACAGGGTCACTGTCCCAGAGGATCCCCACAAAATCCCAGAGTCACTGTCCCAGAGGGATCACCCAAAATCACAGGGTCACTGTCCCAGACCGATCACCCCAAAATCACAGGATCACTGTCCCAGAGGGATCACCCCCAAAATCACAGAGTCACTGTCCCAGAGGGAACACCCCAAAATCACAGAGTCACTGTCCCAGAGGGAACACCCCAACATCACAGAGTCACTGTCCCAGAGGGACCACCCCCAAAATCACAGAGTCACTGTCCCAGAGGGAACACCCCAACATCACAGAGTCACTGTCCCAGAGGGATCACCCCCAAAATCACAGAGTCACTGTCCCAGAGGGAACACCCCAACATCACAGGGTCACTGTCCCAGAGGGAACACCCCAAAATCGCAGGTTCACTGTCCCAGAGGGAACACCCCAACATCACAGGGTCATAGTCCCAGAGGGTTCACCCCAAAATCACAGAGTCACTGTCCCATAGGGATCACCACCAAAATCACAGGGTCACTGTCCCAGAGGGATCACCCCCAAAATGACAGAGTCACTGCCTCAGAGGGATCACCCCCAAAATCACAGGGTCACTGTCCCAGAGGGATCACCCCAAAACCACAGGGTCACTGTCTCAGAGGGATCACCCCAAAATCACAGGGTCACTGTCCCAGAGGGATCACCCCAAAATCACAGGGTCACTGTCCCAGAGGGAACACCCCAAAATCACACGATCACTGTTCCAGAAGGAACACCCCAAAATCCCAGGGTCACTGTCCCAGAGGGATCACTCCAAAACCACAGGGTCACTGTCTCAGAGGGATCACACCAAAATCAAAAGATCACTGTCCCATAGAGATCACGCCCAAAATCAGAGAATAACTGTCCCAAAGGGAACACCCCAAAATCACACGGTCACTGTTCCAGAGGGATCACTCCAAAATCACAGGGTCACTGTCCCAGAGGGAAACCCCAAAATCACAAGGTCACTGTGCCTGAGGGATCACCCCAAAATCACAGGGTCACTGTGGCAGAGGCAATACTCTGAAATCACAGGGTCACTGTCCCAGAGGATCCCCACAAAATCCCAGAGTCACTGTCCCAGAGGGATCACCCAAAATCACAGGGTCACTGTACCAGAGGGAACACGCCAAAATCACAGAGTCACTGTCCCAGAGGGATCACCCTAAAATCACAGGGCACAGTCCGAGAGGGATCACCGCAAAATCACAGGGTCACTGTCCAAGAGCGATCACCCCAAAATCACAGAGTCACTGTCCCAGAGGGATCAACCCAAAATGACAGGGTCACTGTCTCAGAGGGATCACCCCCAAAATCACAGGGTCACTGTCCCAGAGGGAACACCCCAAAATCACAGAGTCACTGTCCCAGATGGAACACGCCAAAATCACAGAGTCACTGTCCCAGAGGGACCACACCAAAATCACAGGGTCGCTGTCTGACAGGGATCACCCCAAAATCACAGGGTCACTGTCCCAAAGGGAACACCCCAAAATACCAGTGTCACTGTCCCAATGGGACCCACAAAATCACAGAGTCACTGTCCCAGAGGGATCACCCCAAAATCACAGGGTCGCTGTTGGACAGGGATCACCCCAAAATCACAGGTTCACTGTCCGAGAGGAAACACCCCAAAATCACAGAGTCAGTGTCACAGAGGGATCATCCCAAAATCACAGAGTCACTGGCCCAGTGGGAACACCCCAAAATCACAGAGTCACTGTCCCAGAGGGAACACCCCAAAATCACAGAGTCACTGTCACAGACGGAACACCCCAAAATCACAGGGTCACTGTCCCAGAGGATCCCCACAAAATCCCAGAGTCACTGTCCCAGAGGGATCACCCAAAATCACAGGGTCACTGTCCCAGACCGATCACCCAAAAATCACAGGATCACTGTCCCAGAGGGATCACCCCCAAAATCACAGAGTCACTGTCCCAGAGGGAACACCCCAAAATCACAGAGTCACTGTCCCAGAGGGAACACCCCAACATCACAGAGTCACTGTCCCAGAGGGACCACCCCCAAAATCACAGAGTCAATGTCCCAGAGGGAACACCCCAACATCACAGAGTCACTGTCCCAGAGGGATCACCCCCAAAATCACAGAGTCACTGTCCCAGAGGGAACACCCCAACATCACAGGGTCACTGTCCCAGAGGGAACACCCCAAAATCGCAGGTTCACTGTCCCAGAGGGAACACCCCAACATCACAGGGTCATAGTCCCAGAGGGTTCACCCCAAAATCACAGGGTCACTGTCCCATAGGGATCACCACCAAAATCACAGGGTCACTGTCCCAGAGGGATCATCCCCAAAATGACAGAGTCACTGCCTCAGAGGGATCACCCCCAAAATCACAGGGTCACTGTCCCAGAGGGATCACCCCAAAACCACAGGGTCACTGTCTCAGGGGGATCACCCCAAAATCACAGGGTCACTGTCCCAGAGGGATCACCCAAAATCACAGGGTCACTGCACCAGAGGGAACACGCCAAAATCACAGAGTCACTGTCCCAGAGGGATCACCCTAAAATCACAGGGCACAGTCCGAGAGGGATCACCCCAAAATCACAGGGTCACTGTCCCAGAGCGATCACCCCAAAATCACAGGGTCACTGTCCCAGAGGGATCAACCCAAAATGACAGGGTCACTGTCTCAGAGGGATCACCCCCAAATTCACAGGGTCACTGTCCCAGAGGGAACACCCCAAAATCACAGAGTCACTGTCCCAGAGGGAACACCCCAAAATCACAGAGTCACTGTCCCAGAGGGATCACCCCAAAATCACAGGGTCGCTGTCTGACAGGGATCACCCCAAAATCACAGGGTCACTGTCCCAAAGGGAACACCCCAAAATACCAGAGTCACTGTCCCAATGGGACCCACAAAATCACAGAGTCACTGTCCCAGAGGGATCACCCCAAAATCACAGGGTCGCTGTCTGACAGGGATCACCCCAAAATCACAGGTTCACTGTCCGAGAGGAAACACCCCAAAATCACAGAGTCAGTGACACAGAGGGATCATCCAAAAATCACAGAGTCACTGTCCCAGAGGGTTCACCCCCAAAATCACAGAGTCACTGGCCCAGTGGGAACACCCCAAAATCACAGGATCACTGTCCCAGAGGGACCACCCCAAAATCACAGAGTCACTGTCCCAGACGGAACACCCCAAAATCACAGGGTCACTGTCCCAGACGGAACACCCCAAAATTACAGGGTCACTGTCCCAGAGGGATCACCCCAAAATCACAGGGTCACTGTCCCAGAGGATCCCCACAAAATCCCAGAGTCACTGTCCCAGAGGGATCACCCAAAATCACAGGGTCACTGTCCCAGACCGATCACCCCAAAATCACAGGGTCACTGTCCCAGACCGATCACCCCAAAATCACAGGGTCACTGTCCCAAAGGGAACACCCCAAAATACCAGTGTCACTGTCCTAAAGGGACCCACAAAATCACAGAGTCACTGTCCCAAAGGGATCACCCCCAAAATCACAGGGTCACTGTCCCAGAGTGATCACCCCAAAATCACATGGTCACTGTCCCAGTGGGATCACCACAAAATCACAGGGTCACTGTCCCAGAGGGAACACCCCAAAATCGCAGGTTCACTGTCCCAGAGGGAACACCCCAACATCACAGGGTCACAGTCCCAGAGGGTTCACCCCAAAATCACAGAGTCACTGTCCCATAGGGATCACCACCAAAATCACAGGGTCACTGTCCCAGAGGGACCACCCCCAAAATCACAGAGTCACTGTCCCAGAGGGAACACCCCAACATCACAGAGTCACTGTTCCAGAGGGAATCCCCAAAATCCAGAGTCACTGTCCCAGAGGGATCACCCCAAAATACCAGTGTCACTGTCCCAAAGGGACCCACAAAATCACAGAGTCACTGTCCCAGAGGGATCACCCCAAAATCACAGGGTCGCTGTCTGACAGGGATCACCCCAAAATCACAGGGTCACTGTCCCAAAGGGAACACCCCAAAATACCAGTGTCACTGTCCCAAAGGGACCCACAAAATCACAGAGTCACTGTCCCAAAGGGATCACCCCCAAAATCACAGGGTCACTGTCCCAGAGTGATCACCCCAAAATCACATGGTCACTGTCCCAGTGGGATCACCACAAAATCACAGGGTCACTGTCCCAGAGGGAACACCCCAAAATCGCAGGTTCACTGTCCCAGAGGGAACACCCCAACATCACAGGGTCACAGTCCCAGAGGGTTCACCCCAAAATCACAGAGTCACTGTCCCACAGGGAAGAACCCAAAATCATACGGTCACTGTCCAAGAGGATCCCCACAAAATCCGAGGGTCACTGTCCCAGAGGATCCCCACAAAATCCCAGGTTCACTGTCCCAGACGGAACCACCAAAATCACAGGGTCACTGTCCCAGAGGGAACACCCCAAAACACCAGAGTCACTGTCCCAGAGGGATCAATCCAAAATCACAGAGTCACTGTCCCAGAGGGATCACCCCAAAATCACAGGGTCGCTGTCTGACAGGGATCACCCCAAAATCACAGGGTCACTGTCCCAAAGGAAACACCCCAAAATACCAGTGTCACTGTCCCAATGGGACCCACAAAATCACAGAGTCACTGTCCCAGAGGGATCACCCCAAAATCACAGGGTCGCTGTCTGACAGGGATCACCCCAAAATCACAGGTTCACTGTCCCAGAGTAAACACCCCAAAATCACTGAGTCAGTGTCACAGAGGGATCATCCCAAAATCACAGAGTCACTGTCCCAGAGGGTCCACCCCCAAAATCACAGAGTCACTGGCCCAGTGGGGACACCGCAAAATCACAGGATCACTGTCCCAGAGGGACCACCCCAAAATCACAGAGTCACTGTCCCAGACGGAACACCCCAAAATCACAGGGTCACTGTCCCAGACGGAACACCCCAAAATTACAGGGTCACTGTCCCAGAGGGATCACCCCAAAATCACAGGGTCACTGTCCCAGAGGATCCCCACAAAATCCCAGAGTCACTGTCCCAGAGGGATCACCCAAAATCACAGGGTCACTGTCCCAGACCGATCACCCCAAAATCACAGGATCACTGTCCCAGAGGGATCACCCCCAAAATCACAGAGTCACTGTCCCAGAGGGAACACCCCAAAATCACAGAGTCACTGTCCCAGAGGGAACACCCCAACATCACAGAGTCACTGTCCCAGAGGGACCACCCCCAAAATCACAGAGTCACTGTCCCAGAGGGAACACCCCAACATCACAGAGTCACTGTCCCAGAGGGATCACCCTCAAAATCACAGAGTCACTGTCCCAGAGGGAACACCCCAAAATCACAGAGTCACTGTCCCAGAGGGAACACCCCAACATCACAGGGTCACTGTCCCAGAGGGAACACCCCAAAATCACAGGGTCACTGTCCCAGAGGGATCACCCCAAAATCACAGAGTCACTGTCCCAGAGGGAACACCCCAACATCACAGGGTCACTGTCCCAGATGGAACACCCCAAAGTCGCAGGTTCACTGTCCCAGAGGGAACACCCCAACATCACAGGGTCATAGTCCCAGAGGGATCACCCCAAAATCACAGAGTCACTGTCCCATAGGGATCACCACCAAAATCACAGGGTCACTGTCCCAGAGGGATCACCCCCCAAAATCACAGAGTCACTGTCTCAGAGGGATCACCCCCAAAATCACAGGGTCACTGTCCCAGAGGGATCACCCCAAAACCACAGGGTCACGGTCTCAGAGGGATCACCCCAAAATCACAGGGTCACTGTCCCAGAGGGATCACCCCAAAATCATAGGGTCACTGTCCCAGAGGGAACACCCCAAAATCACACGATCACTGTTCCAGAAGGAACACCCCAAAATCACAGGGTCACTGTCCCAGAGAAACCCCACAAAATCCCAGAGTCACTGTCCCGGAGGGAAACACCAAAATCACAGGGTCACTGTTCCAGAGGGAATCCCCAAAATCCAGAGTCACTGTCCCAGACGGACCACCCCAAAATCACAGGGTCGCTGTCTGACAGGGATCACCCCAAAATCACAGGGTCACTGTCCCAAAGGGAACACCCCAAAATACCAGTGTCACTGTCCCAAAGGGACCCACAAAATCACAGAGGCACTGTCCCAGAGGGATCACCCCAAAATCACAGGGTCGCTGTCTGACAGGGATCACCCCAAAATCACAGGTTCACTGTCCCAGAGGAAACACCCCAAAATCACAGAGTCAGTGTCACAGAGGGATCATCCCAAAATCACAGGGTCACTGTCCCAGAGGGATCACCCCCAAAATCACAGACTCACTGTCTCAGAGGGATCACCCCCAAAATCACAGGGTCACTGTCCCAGAGGGATCACCCCAAAACCACAGGGTCACTGTCTCAGAGGGATCACACCAAAATCACAGGGTCAGTGTCCCAGAGGGATCACCCCAAAATCACAGGGTCACTGTCCCAGAGGGAACACCCCAAAATCACACGATCACTGTTCCAGAAGGAACACCCCAAAATCACAGGGTCACTGTCCCAGAGAAACCCCACAAAATCCCAGAGTCACTGTCTCGGAGGGAAACACCAAAATCACAGGGTCACTGTTCCAGAGGGAATCCCCAAAATCCAGAGTCACTGTCCCAGAGGGATCACCCCAAAATACCAGTGTCACTGTCCCAAAGGGACCCACAAAATCACAGAGTCACTGTCCCAGAGGGATCACCCCAAAATCACAGGGACGCTGTCTGACAGGGATCACCCCAAAATCACAGGGTCACTGTCCCAAAGGGAACACCCCAAAATACCAGTGTCACTGTCCCAAAGGGACCCACAAAATCACAGAGTCACTGTCCCAAAGGGATCACCCCCAAAATCACAGGGTCACTGTCCCAGAGTGATCACCCCAAAATCACATGGTCACTGTCCCAGTGGGATCACCACAAAATCACAGGGTCACTGTCCCAGAGGGAACACCCCAAAATCGCAGGTTCACTGTCCCAGAGGGAACACCCCAACATCACAGGGTCACAGTCCCAGAGGGTTCACCCCAAAATCACAGAGTCACTGTCCCATAGGGATCACCACCAAAATCACAGGGTCACTGTCCCAGAGGGACCACCCCCAAAATCACAGAGTCACTGTCCCAGAGGGAACACCCCAACATCACAGAGTCACTGTTCCAGAGGGAATCCCCAAAATCCAGAGTCACTGTCCCAGAGGGATCACCCCAAAATACCAGTGTCACTGTCCCAAAGGGACCCACAAAATCACAGAGTCACTGTCCCAGAGGGATCACCCCAAAATCACAGGGTCGCTGTCTGACAGGGATCACCCCAAAATCACAGGGTCACTGTCCCAAAGGGAACACCCCAAAATACCAGTGTCACTGTCCCAATGGGACCCACAAAATCACAGAGTCACTGTCCCAAAGGGATCACCCCCAAAATCACAGGGTCACTGTCCCAGAGTGATCACCCCAAAATCACATGGCCACTGTCCCAGTGGGATCACCACAAAATCACAGGGTCACTGTCCCAGAGGGAACACCCCAAAATCGCAGGTTCACTGTCCCAGAGGGAACACCCCAACATCACAGGGTCACAGTCCCAGAGGGTTCACCCCAAAATCACAGAGTCACTGTCCCACAGGGAAGAACCCAAAATCATACGGTCACTGTCCAAGAGGATCCCCACAAAATCCGAGGGTCACTGTCCCAGAGGATCCCCACAAAATCCCAGGTTCACTGTCCCAGACGGAACCACCAAAATCACAGGGTCACTGTCCCAGAGGGAACACCCCAAAACACCAGAGTCACTGTCCCAGAGGGATCAATCCAAAATCACAGAGTCACTGTCCCAGAGGGATCACCCCAAAATCACAGGGTCGCTGTCTGACAGGGATCACCCCAAAATCACAGGGTCACTGTCCCAAAGGAAACACCCCAAAATACCAGTGTCACTGTCCCAATGGGACCCACAAAATCACAGAGTCACTGTCCCAGAGGGATCACCCCAAAATCACAGGGTCGCTGTCTGACAGGGATCACCCCAAAATCACAGGTTCACTGTCCCAGAGTAAACACCCCAAAATCACTGAGTCAGTGTCACAGAGGGATCATCCCAAAATCACAGAGTCACTGTGCCAGAGGGTTCACCCCCAAAATCACAGAGTCACTGGCACAGTGGGGACACCGCAAAATCACAGGATCACTGTCCCAGAGGGACCACCCCAAAATCACAGAGTCACTGTCCCAGACGGAACACCCCAAAATCACAGGGTCACTGTCCCAGACGGAACACCCCAAAATTACAGGGTCACTGTCCCAGAGGGATCACCCCAAAATCACAGGGTCACTGTCCCAGAGGATCCCCACAAAATCCCAGAGTCACTGTCCCAGAGGGATCACCCAAAATCACAGGGTCACTGTCCCAGACCGATCACCCCAAAATCACAGGATCACTGTCCCAGAGGGATCACCCCCAAAATCACAGAGTCACTGTCCCAGAGGGAACACCCCAAAATCACAGAGTCACTGTCCCAGAGGGAACACCCCAACATCACAGAGTCACTGTCCCAGAGGGACCACCCCCAAAATCACAGAGTCACTGTCCCAGAGGGATCACCCCCAAAATCACAGAGTCACTGTCCCAGAGGGAACACCCCAACATCACAGGGTCACTGTCCCAGAGGGAACACCCCAAAATCGCAGGTTCACTGTCCCAGAGGGAACACCCCAACATCACAGGGTCATAGTCCCAGAGGGTTCACCCCAAAATCACAGAGTCAGTGTCACAGAGGGATCATCCCAAAATCACAGGGTCACTGTCCCAGAGGGATCACCACCAAAATCACAGGGTCACTGTCCCAGAGGGATCACCCCCAAAATGACAGAGTCACTGCCTCAGAGGGATCACCCCCAAAATCACAGGGTCACTGTCCCAGAGGGATCACCCCAAAACCACAGGGTCACTGTCTCAGAGGGATCACCCCAAAATCACAGGGTCTCTGTCCCAGAGGGATCACCCCAAAATCACAGGGTCACTGTCCCAGAGGGAACACCCCAAAATCACACGGTCACTGTTCCAGAAGGAACACCCCAAAATCCCAGGGTCACTGTCCCAGAGGGATCACTCCAAAACCACAGGGTCACTATCTCAGAGGGATCACCCCAAAATCAAAAGATCACTGTCCCATAGAGATCACGCCCAAAATCAGAGAATAACTGTCCCAAAGGGAACACCCCAAAATCACACGGTCACTGTTCCAGAGGGATCACTCCAAAATCACAGGGTCACTGTCCCAGAGGGAAACCCCAAAATCACAAGGTCACTGTGCCTGAGGGATCACCCCAAAATCACAGGGTCACTGTGGCAGAGGCAATACTCTGAAATCACAGGGTCACTGTCCCAGAGGATCCCCACAAAATCCCAGAGTCACTGTCCCAGGGGGATCACCCAAAATCACAGGGTCACTGTACCAGAGGGAACACGCCAAAATCACAGAGTCACTGTCCCAGAGGGATCACCCTAAAATCACAGGGCACAGTCCGAGAGGGATCACCGCAAAATCACAGGGTCACTGTCCAAGAGCGATCACCCCAAAATCACAGACTCACTGTCCCAGAGGGATCAACCCAAAATGACAGGGTCACTGTCTCAGAGGGATCACCCCCAAAATCACAGGGTCACTGTCCCAGAGGGAACACCCCAAAATCACAGAGTCACTGTCCCAGAGGGACCACACCAAAATCACAGGGTTGCTGTCTGACAGGGATCACCCCAAAATCACAGGGTCACTGTCCCAAAGGGAACACCCCAAAATACCAGTGTCACTGTCCCAATGGGACCCACAAAATCACAGAGTCACTGTCCCAGAGGGATCACCCCAAAATCACAGGGTCGCTGTCTGACAGGGATCACCCCAAAATCACAGGTTCACTGTCCGAGAGGAAACACCCCAAAATCACAGAGTCAGTGTCACAGAGGGATCATCCCAAAATCACAGAGTCACTGTGCCAGAGGGTTCACCCCCAAAATCACAGAGTCACTGGCCCAGTGGGAACACCCCAAAATCACAGAGTCACTGTCCCAGAGGGAACACCCCAAAATCACAGAGTCACTGTCCCAGACGGAACACCCCAAAATCACAGGGTCACTGTCCCAGAGGATCCCCACAAAATCCCAGAGTCACTGTCCCAGAGGGATCACCCAAAATCACAGGGTCACTGTCCCAGACCGATCACCCCAAAATCACAGGATCACTGTCCCAGAGGGATCACCCCCAAAATCACAGAGTCACTGTCCCAGAGGGAACACCCCAAAATCACAGAGTCACTGTCCCAGAGGGAACACCCCAACATCACAGAGTCACTGTCCCAGAGGGACCACCCCCAAAATCACAGAGTCACTGTCCCAGAGGGAACACCCCAACATCACAGAGTCACTGTCCCAGAGGGATCACCCCCAAAATCACAGAGTCACTGTCCCAGAGGGAACACCCCAACATCACAGGGTCACTGTCCCAGAGGGAACACCCCAAAATCGCAGGTTCACTGTCCCAGAGGGAACACCCCAACATCACAGGGTCATAGTCCCAGAGGGTTCACCCCAAAATCACAGAGTCACTGTCCCATAGGGATCACCACCAAAATCACAGGGTCACTGTCCCAGAGGGACCATCCCCAAAATGACAGAGTCACTGCCTCAGAGGAATCACCCCGAAAATCACAGGGTCACTGTCCCAGAGGGATCACCCCAAAACCACAGGGTCACTGTCTCAGAGGGATCACCCCAAAATCACAGGGTCACTGTCCCAGAGGGATCACCCCAAAATCACAGGGTCACTGTCCCGGAGGGAACACCCCAAAATCACACGGTCACTGTTCCAGAAGGAACACCCCAAAATCCCAGGGTCACTGTCCCAGAGGGAACACCCCAAAATCACAGAGTCACTGTCCCAGAGGGATCACCCTAAAATCACAGGGCACAGTCCGAGAGGGATCACCCCAAAATCACAGGGTCACTGTCCCAGAGCGATCACCCCAAAATCACAGGGTCACTGTCCCAGAGGGATCAACCCAAAATGACAGGGTCACTGTCTCAGAGGGATCACCCCCAAAATCACAGGGTCACTGTCCCAGAGGGAACACCCCAAAATCACAGAGTCACTGTCCCAGAGGGAACACCCCAAAATCACAGGGTCGCTGTCTGACAGGGATCACCCCAAAATCACAGGGTCACTGTCCCAAAGGGAACACCCCAAAATACCAGTGTCACTGTCCCAATGGGACCCACAAAATCACAGAGTCACTGTCCCAGAGGGAACACCCCAAAATCACAGAGTCACTGTCCCAGAGGGAACACCCCAACATCACAGAGTCACTGTCCCAGAGGGACCACCCCCAAAATCACAGAGTCACTGTCGCAGAGGGAACACCCCAACATCACAGAGTCACTGTCCCAGAGGGATCACCCCCAAAATCACAGAGTCACTGTCCCAGGGGGAACACCCCAACATCACAGGGTCACTGTCCCAGAGGGAACACCCCAAAATCGCAGGTTCACTGTCCCAGAGGGAACACCCCAACATCACAGGGTCATAGTCCCAGAGGGTTCACCCCAAAATCACAGAGTCACTGTCCCATAGGGATCACCACCAAAATCACAGGGTCACTGTCCCAGAGGGATCATCCCCAAAATGACAGAGTCACTGCCTCAGAGGGATCACCCCCAAAATCACAGGGTCACTGTCCCAGAGGGATCACCCCAAAACCACAGGGTCACTGTCTCAGAGGGATCACCCCAAAATCACAGGGTCACTGTCCCAGAGGGATCACCCCAAAATCACAGGGTCACTGTCCCAGAGGGAACACCCCAAAATCACACGATCACTGTTCCAGAAGGAACACCCCAAAATCCCAGGGTCACTGTCCCAGAGGGATCACTCCAAAACCACAGGGTCACTGTCTCAGAGGGATCACCCCAAAATCACAAGATCACTGTCCCATAGAGATCACGCCCAAAATCAGAGAATAACTGTCCCAAAGGGAACACCCCAAAATCACACGGTCACTGTTCCAGAGGGATCACTCCAAAATCAAAGGGTCACTGTCCCAGAGGGAAACCCCAAAATCACAAGGTCACTGTGCCTGAGGGATCACCCCAAAATCACAGGGTCACTGTGGCAGAGGCAATACTCTGAAATCACAGGGTCACTGTCCCAGAGGATCCCCACAAAATCCCAGAGTCACTGTCCCAGAGGGATCACCCAAAATCACAGGGTCACTGTACCAGAGGGAACACGCCAAAATCACAGAGTCACTGTCCCAGAGGGATCACCCTAAAATCACAGGGCACAGTCCGAGAGGGATCACCCCAAAATCACAGGGTCACTGTCCCAGAGCGATCACCCCAAAATCACAGGGTCACTGTCCCAGAGGGATCAACCCAAAATGACAGGGTCACTGTCTCAGAGGGATCACCCCCAAAATCACAGGGTCACTGTCCCAGAGGGAACACCCCAAAATCACAGGGTCACTGTCCCAGAGGGAACACCCCAAAATCACAGGGTCGCTGTCTGACAGGGATCACCCCAAAATCACAGGGTCACTGTCCCAAAGGGAACACCCCAAAATACCAGTGTCACTGTCCCAATGGGACCCACAAAATCACAGAGTCACTGTCCCAGAGGGATCACCCCAAAATCACAGGGTCGCTGTCTGACAGGGATCACCCCAAAATCACAGGTTCACTGTCCGAGAGGAAACACCCCAAAATCACAGAGTCAGTGTCACAGAGGGATCATCCCAAAATCACAGAGTCACTGTGCCAGAGGGTTCACCCCCAAAATCACAGAGTCACTGGCCCAGTGGGAACACCCCAAAATCACAGGATCACTGTCCCAGAGGGACCACCCCAAAATCACAGAGTCACTGTCCCAGACGGAACACCCCAAAATCACAGGGTCACTGTCCCAGACGGAACACCCCAAAATTACAGGGTAACTGTCCCAGAGGGATCACCCCAAAATCACAGGGTCACTGTCCCAGAGGATCCCCACAAAATCCCAGAGTCACTGTCCCAGAGGGATCACCCAAAATCACAGGGTCACTGTCCCAGACCGATCACCCCAAAATCACAGGATCACTGTCCCAGAGGGATAACCCCCAAAATCACAGAGCCACTGTCCCAGAGGGAACACCCCAAAATTGCAGAGTCACTGTCCCAGAGGGAACACCCCAACATCACAGATTGACTGTCCCAGAGGGAACACCCCCAAAATCACAGAGTCACTGTCCCAGAGGGAACACCCCAACATCACAGAGTCACGGTCCCAGAGGGATCACCCCCAAAATCACAGAGTCACTGGCCCAGTGGGGACACCCCAAAATCACACGGTCACTGTTCCAGAAGGAACACCCCAAAATCCCAGGGTCACTGTCCCAGAGGGATCACTCCAAAACCACAGGGTCACTGTCTCAGAGGGATCACCCCAAAATCACAAGATCACTGTCCCATAGAGATCACGCCCAAAATCAGAGAATAACTGTCCCAAAGGGAACACCCCAAAATCACACGGTCACTGTTCCAGAGGGATCACTCCAAAATCACAGGGTCACTGTCCCAGAGGGAAACCCCAAAATCACAAGGTCACTGTGCCTGAGGGATCACCCCAAAATCACAGGGTCACTGTGGCAGAGGCAATACTCTGAAATCACAGGGTCACTGTCCCAGAGGATCCCCACAAAATCCCAGAGTCACTGTCCCAGAGGGATCACCCAAAATCACAGGGTCACTGTACCAGAGGGAACACGCCAAAATCACAGAGTCACTGTCCCAGAGGGATCACCCTAAAATCACAGGGCACAGTCCGAGAGGGATCACCCCAAAATCACAGGGTCACTGTCCCAGAGCGATCACCCCAAAATCACAGGGTCACTGTCCCAGAGGGATCAACCCAAAATGACAGGGTCACTGTCTCAGAGGGATCACCCCCAAAATCACAGGGTCACTGTCCCAGAGGGAACACCCCAAAATCACAGAGTCACTGTCCCAGAGGGAACACCCCAAAATCACAGGGTCGCTGTCTGACAGGGATCACCCCAAAATCACAGGGTCACTGTCCCAAAGGGAACACCCCAAAATACCAGTGTCACTGTCCCAATGGGACCCACAAAATCACAGAGTCACTGTCCCAGAGGGATCACCCCAAAATCACAGGGTCGCTGTCTGACAGGGATCACCCCAAAATCACAGGTTCACTGTCCGAGAGGAAACACCCCAAAATCACAGAGTCAGTGTCACAGAGGGATCATCCCAAAATCACAGAGTCACTGTGCCAGAGGGTTCACCCCCAAAATCACAGAGTCACTGGCCCAGTGGGAACACCCCAAAATCACAGGATCACTGTCCCAGAGGGACCACCCCAAAATCACAGAGTCACTGTCCCAGACGGAACACCCCAAAATCACAGGGTCACTGTCCCAGACGGAACACCCCAAAATTACAGGGTAACTGTCCCAGAGGGATCACCCCAAAATCACAGGGTCACTGTCCCAGAGGATCCCCACAAAATCCCAGAGTCACTGTCCCAGAGGGATCACCCAAAATCACAGGGTCACTGTCCCAGACCGATCACCCCAAAATCACAGGATCACTGTCCCAGAGGGATAACCCCCAAAATCACAGAGTCACTGTCCCAGAGGGAACACCCCGAAATTACAGAGTCACTGTCCCAGAGGGAACACCCCAACATCACAGAGTCACTGTCCCAGAGGGAACACCCCCAAAATCACAGAGTCACTGTCCCAGAGGGAACACCCCAACATCACAGAGTCACGGTCCCAGAGGGATCACCCCCAAAATCACAGAGTCACTGGCCCAGTGGGGACACCGCAAAATCACAGGATCACTGTCCCAGAGGGACCACCCCAAAATCACAGAGTCACTGTCCCAGAGGGAACACCCCAAAATCACAGGGTCACTGTCCCAGAGGGAACACCCCAAAGTCGCAGGTTCACTGTCCCAGAGGGAACACCCCAACATCACAGGGTCATAGTCCCAGAGGGTTCACCCCAAAATCACAGAGTCACTGTCCCATAGGGATCACCACCAAAATCACAGGGTCACTGTCCAAGAGGGATCACCCCCAAAATCACAGAGTCACTGTCTCAGAGGGATCACCCCCAAAATCACAGGGTCACTGTCCCAGAGGGATCACCCCAAAACCACAGGGTCACTGTCTCAGAGGGATCACCCCAAAATCACAGGGTCACTGTCCCAGAGGGATCACCCCAAAATCATAGGGTCACTGTCCCAGAGGGAACACCCCAAAATCACACGATCACTGTTCCAGAAGGAACACCCCAAAATCACAGGGTCACTGTCCCAGAGAAACCCCACAAAATCCCAGAGTCACTGTCCCGGAGGGAAACACCAAAGTCACAGGGTCACTGTTCCAGAGGGAATCCCCAAAATCCAGAGTCACTGTCCCAGAGGGACCACCCCAAAATCACAGGGTCGCTGTCTGACAGGGATCACCCCAAAATCACAGGGTCACTGTCCGAAAGGGAACACCCCAAAATACCAGTGTCACTGTCCCAAAGGGACCCACAAAATCACAGAGTCACTGTCCCAGAGGGATCACCCCAAAATCACAGGGTCGCTGTCTGACAGGGATCACCCCAAAATCACAGGTTCACTGTCCCAGAGGAAACACCCCAAAATCACAGAGTCAGTGTCACAGAGGGATCATCCCAAAATCACAGGGTCACTGTCCCAGAGGGATCACCCCAAAACCACAGGGTCACTGTCTCAGAGGGATCACACCAAAATCACAGGGTCAGTGTCCCAGAGGGATCACCCCAAAATCACAGGGTCACTGTCCCAGAGGGAACACCCCAAAATCACACGATCACTGTTCCAGAAGGAACACCCCAAAATCACAGGGTCACTGTCCCAGAGAAACCCCACAAAATCCCAGAGTCACTGTCTCGGAGGGAAACACCAAAATCACAGGGTCACTGTGCCTGAGGGATCACCCCAAAATCACAGGGTCACTGTGGCAGAGGCAATACTCTGAAATCACAGGGTCACTGTCCCAGAGGATCCCCACAAAATCCCAGAGTCACTGTCCCAGAGGGATCACCCAAAATCACAGGGTCACTGTACCAGAGGGAACACGCCAAAATCACAGAGTCACTGTCCCAGAGGGATCACCCTAAAATCACAGGGCACAGTCCGAGAGGGATCACCCCAAAATCACAGGGTCACTGTCCCAGAGCGATCACCCCAAAATCACAGGGTCACTGTCCCAGAGGGATCAACCCAAAATGACAGGGTCACTGTCTCAGAGGGATCACCCCCAAAATCACAGGGTCACTGTCCCAGAGGGAACACCCCAAAATCACAGAGTCACTGTCCCAGAGGGAACACCCCAAAATCACAGGGTCGCTGTCTGACAGGGATCACCCCAAAATCACAGGGTCACTGTCCCAAAGGGAACACCCCAAAATACCAGTGTCACTGTCCCAATGGGACCCACAAAATCACAGAGTCACTGTCCCAGAGGGATCACCCCAAAATCACAGGGTCGCTGTCTGACAGGGATCACCCCAAAATCACAGGTTCACTGTCCGAGAGGAAACACCCCAAAATCACAGAGTCAGTGTCACAGAGGGATCATCCCAAAATCACAGAGTCACTGTGCCAGAGGGTTCACCCCCAAAATCACAGAGTCACTGGCCCAGTGGGAACACCCCAAAATCACAGGATCACTGTCCCAGAGGGACCACCCCAAAATCACAGAGTCACTGTCCCAGACGGAACACCCCAAAATCACAGGGTCACTGTCCCAGACGGAACACCCCAAAATTACAGGGTAACTGTCCCAGAGGGATCACCCCAAAATCACAGGGTCACTGTCCCAGAGGATCCCCACAAAATCCCAGAGTCACTGTCCCAGAGGGATCACCCAAAATCACAGGGTCACTGTCCCAGACCGATCACCCCAAAATCACAGGATCACTGTCCCAGAGGGATAACCCCCAAAATCACAGAGCCACTGTCCCAGAGGGAACACCCCAAAATTGCAGAGTCACTGTCCCAGAGGGAACACCCCAACATCACAGATTGACTGTCCCAGAGGGAACACCCCCAAAATCACAGAGTCACTGTCCCAGAGGGAACACCCCAACATCACAGAGTCACGGTCCCAGAGGGATCACCCCCAAAATCACAGAGTCACTGGCCCAGTGGGGACACCCCAAAATCACACGGTCACTGTTCCAGAAGGAACACCCCAAAATCCCAGGGTCACTGTCCCAGAGGGATCACTCCAAAACCACAGGGTCACTGTCTCAGAGGGATCACCCCAAAATCACAAGATCACTGTCCCATAGAGATCACGCCCAAAATCAGAGAATAACTGTCCCAAAGGGAACACCCCAAAATCACACGGTCACTGTTCCAGAGGGATCACTCCAAAATCACAGGGTCACTGTCCCAGAGGGAAACCCCAAAATCACAAGGTCACTGTGCCTGAGGGATCACCCCAAAATCACAGGGTCACTGTGGCAGAGGCAATACTCTGAAATCACAGGGTCACTGTCCCAGAGGATCCCCACAAAATCCCAGAGTCACTGTCCCAGAGGGATCACCCAAAATCACAGGGTCACTGTACCAGAGGGAACACGCCAAAATCACAGAGTCACTGTCCCAGAGGGATCACCCTAAAATCACAGGGCACAGTCCGAGAGGGATCACCCCAAAATCACAGGGTCACTGTCCCAGAGTGATCACCCCAAAATCACAGGGTCACTGTCCCAGAGGGATCAACCCAAAATGACAGGGTCACTGTCTCAGAGGGATCACCCCCAAAATCACAGGGTCACTGTCCCAGAGGGAACACCCCAAAATCACAGAGTCACTGTCCCAGAGGGAACACCCCAAAATCACAGGGTCGCTGTCTGACAGGGATCACCCCAAAATCACAGGGTCACTGTCCCAAAGGGAACACCCCAAAATACCAGTGTCACTGTCCCAATGGGACCCACAAAATCACAGAGTCACTGTCCCAGAGGGATCACCCCAAAATCACAGGGTCGCTGTCTGACAGGGATCACCCCAAAATCACAGGTTCACTGTCCGAGAGGAAACACCCCAAAATCACAGAGTCAGTGTCACAGAGGGATCATCCCAAAATCACAGAGTCACTGTGCCAGAGGGTTCACCCCCAAAATCACAGAGTCACTGGCCCAGTGGGAACACCCCAAAATCACAGGATCACTGTCCCAGAGGGACCACCCCAAAATCACAGAGTCACTGTCCCAGACGGAACACCCCAAAATCACAGGGTCACTGTCCCAGACGGAACACCCCAAAATTACAGGGTAACTGTCCCAGAGGGATCACCCCAAAATCACAGGGTCACTGTCCCAGAGGATCCCCACAAAATCCCAGAGTCACTGTCCCAGAGGGATCACCCAAAATCACAGGGTCACTGTCCCAGACCGATCACCCCAAAATCACAGGATCACTGTCCCAGAGGGATAACCCCCAAAATCACAGAGTCACTGTCCCAGAGGGAACACCCCGAAATTACAGAGTCACTGTCCCAGAGGGAACACCCCAACATCACAGAGTCACTGTCCCAGAGGGAACACCCCCAAAATCACAGAGTCACTGTCCCAGAGGGAACACCCCAACATCACAGAGTCACGGTCCCAGAGGGATCACCCCCAAAATCACAGAGTCACTGGCCCAGTGGGGACACCGCAAAATCACAGGATCACTGTCCCAGAGGGACCACCCCAAAATCACAGAGTCACTGTCCCAGAGGGAACACCCCAAAATCACAGGGTCACTGTCCCAGAGGGAACACCCCAAAGTCGCAGGTTCACTGTCCCAGAGGGAACACCCCAACATCACAGGGTCATAGTCCCAGAGGGTTCACCCCAAAATCACAGAGTCACTGTCCCATAGGGATCACCACCAAAATCACAGGGTCACTGTCCAAGAGGGATCACCCCCAAAATCACAGAGTCACTGTCTCAGAGGGATCACCCCCAAAATCACAGGGTCACTGTCCCAGAGGGATCACCCCAAAACCACAGGGTCACTGTCTCAGAGGGATCACCCCAAAATCACAGGGTCACTGTCCCAGAGGGATCACCCCAAAATCATAGGGTCACTGTCCCAGAGGGAACACCCCAAAATCACACGATCACTGTTCCAGAAGGAACACCCCAAAATCACAGGGTCACTGTCCCAGAGAAACCCCACAAAATCCCAGAGTCACTGTCCCGGAGGGAAACACCAAAGTCACAGGGTCACTGTTCCAGAGGGAATCCCCAAAATCCAGAGTCACTGTCCCAGAGGGACCACCCCAAAATCACAGGGTCGCTGTCTGACAGGGATCACCCCAAAATCACAGGGTCACTGTCCGAAAGGGAACACCCCAAAATACCAGTGTCACTGTCCCAAAGGGACCCACAAAATCACAGAGTCACTGTCCCAGAGGGATCACCCCAAAATCACAGGGTCGCTGTCTGACAGGGATCACCCCAAAATCACAGGTTCACTGTCCCAGAGGAAACACCCCAAAATCACAGAGTCAGTGTCACAGAGGGATCATCCCAAAATCACAGGGTCACTGTCCCAGAGGGATCACCCCAAAACCACAGGGTCACTGTCTCAGAGGGATCACACCAAAATCACAGGGTCACTGTCCCAGAGGGAACACCCCAAAATCACACGATCACTGTTCCAGAAGGAACACCCCAAAATCACAGGGTCACTGTCCCAGAGAAACCCCACAAAATCCCAGAGTCACTGTCTCGGAGGGAAACACCAAAATCACAGGGTCACTGTGCCTGAGGGATCACCCCAAAATCACAGGGTCACTGTGGCAGAGGCAATACTCTGAAATCACAGGGTCACTGTCCCAGAGGATCCCCACAAAATCCCAGAGTCACTGTCCCAGAGGGATCACCCAAAATCACAGGGTCACTGTACCAGAGGGAACACGCCAAAATCACAGAGTCACTGTCCCAGAGGGATCACCCTAAAATCACAGGGCACAGTCCGAGAGGGATCACCCCAAAATCACAGGGTCACTGTCCCAGAGCGATCACCCCAAAATCACAGGGTCACTGTCCCAGAGGGATCAACCCAAAATGACAGGGTCACTGTCTCAGAGGGATCACCCCCAAAATCACAGGGTCACTGTCCCAGAGGGAACACCCCAAAATCACAGAGTCACTGTCCCAGAGGGAACACCCCAAAATCACAGGGTCGCTGTCTGACAGGGATCACCCCAAAATCACAGGGTCACTGTCCCAAAGGGAACACCCCAAAATACCAGTGTCACTGTCCCAATGGGACCCACAAAATCACAGAGTCACTGTCCCAGAGGGATCACCCCAAAATCACAGGGTCGCTGTCTGACAGGGATCACCCCAAAATCACAGGTTCACTGTCCGAGAGGAAACACCCCAAAATCACAGAGTCAGTGTCACAGAGGGATCATCCCAAAATCACAGAGTCACTGTGCCAGAGGGTTCACCCCCAAAATCACAGAGTCACTGGCCCAGTGGGAACACCCCAAAATCACAGGATCACTGTCCCAGAGGGACCACCCCAAAATCACAGAGTCACTGTCCCAGACGGAACACCCCAAAATCACAGGGTCACTGTCCCAGACGGAACACCCCAAAATTACAGGGTAACTGTCCCAGAGGGATCACCCCAAAATCACAGGGTCACTGTCCCAGAGGATCCCCACAAAATCCCAGAGTCACTGTCCCAGAGGGATAACCCAAAATCACAGGGTCACTGTCCCAGACCGATCACCCCAAAATCACAGGATCACTGTCCCAGAGGGATAACCCCCAAAATCACAGAGTCACTGTCCCAGAGGGAACACCCCAAAATTACAGAGTCACTGTCCCAGAGGGAACACCCCAACATCACAGAGTCACTGTCCCAGAGGGAACACCCCCAAAATCACAGAGTCACTGTCCCAGAGGGAACACCCCAACATCACAGAGTCACTGTCCCAGAGGGATCACCCCCAAAATCACAGAGTCACTGGCCCAGTGGGGACACCGCAAAATCACAGGATCACTGTCCCAGAGGGACCACCCCAAAATCACAGAGTCACTGTCCCAGAGGGAACACCCCAAAATCACAGGGTCACTGTCCCAGAGGGAACACCCCAAAGTCGCAGGTTCACTGTCCCAGAGGGAACACCCCAACATCACAGGGTCATAGTCCCAGAGGGTTCACCCCAAAATCACAGAGTCACTGTCCCATAGGGATCACCACCAAAATCACAGGGTCACTGTCCCAGAGGGATCACCCCCAAAATCACAGAGTCACTGTCTCAGAGGGATCACCCCCAAAATCACAGGGTCACTGTCCCAGAGGGATCACCCCAAAACCACAGGGTCACTGTCTCAGAGGGATCACCCCAAAATCACAGGGTCACTGTCCCAGAGGGATCACCCCAAAATCATAGGGTCACTGTCCCAGAGGGAACACCCCAAAATCACACGATCACTGTTCCAGAAGGAACACCCCAAAATCACAGGGTCACTGTCCCAGAGAAACCCCACAAAATCCCAGAGTCACTGTCCCGGAGGGAAACACCAAAGTCACAGGGTCACTGTTCCAGAGGGAATCCCCAAAATCCAGAGTCACTGTCCCAGAGGGACCACCCCAAAATCACAGGGTCGCTGTCTGACAGGGATCACCCCAAAATCACAGGGTCACTGTCCGAAAGGGAACACCCCAAAATACCAGTGTCACTGTCCCAAAGGGACCCACAAAATCACAGAGTCACTGTCCCAGAGGGATCACCCCAAAATCACAGGGTCGCTGTCTGACAGGGATCACCCCAAAATCACAGGTTCACTGTCCCAGAGGAAACACCCCAAAATCACAGAGTCAGTGTCACAGAGGGATCATCCCAAAATCACAGGGTCACTGTCCCAGAGGGATCACCCCAAAACCACAGGGTCACTGTCTCAGAGGGATCACACCAAAATCACAGGGTCAGTGTCCCAGAGGGATCACCCCAAAATCACAGGGTCACTGTCCCAGAGGGAACACCCCAAAATCACACGATCACTGTTCCAGAAGGAACACCCCAAAATCACAGGGTCACTGTCCCAGAGAAACCCCACAAAATCCCAGAGTCACTGTCTCGGAGGGAAACACCAAAATCACAGGGTCACTGTTCCAGAGGGAATCCCCAAAATCCAGAGTCACTGTCCCAGAGGGATCACCCCAAAATACCAGTGTCACTGTCCCAAAGGGACCCACAAAATCACAGAGTCACTGTCCCAGAGGGATCACCCCAAAATCACAGGGTCGCTGTCTGACAGGGATCACCCCAAAATCACAGGGTCACTGTCCCAAAGGGAACACCCCAAAATACCAGTGTCACTGTCCCAAAGGGACCCACAAAATCACAGAGTCACTGTCCCAAAGGGATCACCCCCAAAATCACAGGGTCACTGTCCCAGAGTGATCACCCCAAAATCACATGGTCACTGTCCCAGTGGGATCACCACAAAATCACAGGGTCACTGTCCCAGAGGGAACACCCCAAAATCGCAGGTTCACTGTCCCAGAGGGAACACCCCAACATCACAGGGTCACAGTCCCAGAGGGTTCACCCCAAAATCACAGAGTCACTGTCCCATAGGGATCACCACCAAAATCACGGGGTCACTGTCCCAGAGGGACCACCCCCAAAATCACAGAGTCACTGTCCCAGAGGGAACACCCCAACATCACAGAGTCACTGTTCCAGAGGGAATCCCCAAAATCCAGAGTCACTGTCCCAGAGGGATCACCCCAAAATACCAGTGTCACTGTCCCAAAGGGACCCACAAAATCACAGAGTCACTGTCCCAGAGGGATCACCCCAAAATCACAGGGTCGCTGTCTGACAGGGATCACCCCAAAATCACAGGGTCACTGTCCCAAAGGGAACACCCCAAAATACCAGTGTCACTGTCCCAAAGGGACCCATAAAATCACAGAGTCACTGTCCCAAAGGGATCACCCCCAAAATCACAGGGTCACTGTCCCAGAGTGATCACCCCAAAATCACATGGTCACTGTCCCAGTGGGATCACCACAAAATCACAGGGTCACTGTCCCAGAGGGAACACCCCAAAATCGCAGGTTCACTGTCCCAGAGGGAACACCCCAAAACACCAGAGTCACTGTCCCAGAGGGATCAATCCAAAATCACAGAGTCACTGTCCCAGAGGGATCACCCCAAAATCACAGGGTCGCTGTCTGACAGGGATCACCCCAAAATCACAGGGTCACTGTCCCAAAGGAAACACCCCAAAATACCAGTGTCACTGTCCCAATGGGACCCACAAAATCACAGAGTCACTGTCCCAGAGGGATCACCCCAAAATCACAGGGTCGCTGTCTGACAGGGATCACCCCAAAATCACAGGTTCACTGTCCCAGAGTAAACACCCCAAAATCACTGAGTCAGTGTCACAGAGGGATCATCCCAAAATCACAGAGTCACTGTCCCAGAGGGTTCACCCCCAAAATCACAGAGTCACTGGCCCAGTGGGGACACCGCAAAATCACAGGATCACTGTCCCAGAGGGACCACCCCAAAATCACAGAGTCACTGTCCCAGACGGAACACCCCAAAATCACAGGGTCACTGTCCCAGACGGAACACCCCAAAATTACAGGGTCACTGTCCCAGAGGGATCACCCCAAAATCACAGGGTCACTGTCCCAGAGGATCCCCACAAAATCCCAGAGTCACTGTCCCAGAGGGATCACCCAAAATCACAGGGTCACTGTCCCAGACCGATCACCCCAAAATCACAGGATCACTGTCCCAGAGGGATCACCCCCAAAATCACAGAGTCACTGTCCCAGAGGGAACACCCCAAAATCACAGAGTCACTGTCCCAGAGGGAACACCCCAACATCACAGGGTCACTGTCCCAGAGGGAACACCCCAAAATCGCAGGTTCACTGTCCCAGAGGGAACACCCCAACATCACAGGGTCATAGTCCCAGAGGGTCCACCCCAAAATCACAGAGTCACTGTCCCATAGGGATCACCACCAAAATCACAGGGTCACTGTCCCAGAGGGATCACCCCCAAAATGACAGAGTCACTGCCTCAGAGGGATCACCCCCAAAATCACAGGGTCACTGTCCCAGAGGGATCACCCCAAAACCACAGGGTCACTGTCTCAGAGGGATCACCCCAAAATCACAGGGTCACTGTCCCAGAGGGATCACCCCAAAATCACAGGGTCACTGTCCCAGAGGGAACACCCCAAAATCACACGATCACTGTTCCAGAAGGAACACCCCAAAATCCCAGGGTCACTGTCCCAGAGGGATCACTCCAAAACCACAGGGTCACTATCTCAGAGGGATCACCCCAAAATCAAAAGATCACTGTCCCATAGAGATCACGCCCAAAATCAGAGAATAACTGTCCCAAAGGGAACACCCCAAAATCACACGGTCACTGTTCCAGAGGGATCACTCCAAAATCACAGGGTCACTGTCCCAGAGGGAAACCCCAAAATCACAAGGTCACTGTGCCTGAGGGATCACCCCAAAATCACAGGGTCACTGTGGCAGAGGCAATACTCTGAAATCACAGGGTCACTGTCCCAGAGGATCCCCACAAAATCCCAGAGTCACTGTCCCAGAGGGATCACCCAAAATCACAGGGTCACTGTACCAGAGGGAACACGCCAAAATCACAGAGTCACTGTCCCAGAGGGATCACCCTAAAATCACAGGGCACAGTCCGAGAGGGATCACCGCAAAATCACAGGGTCACTGTCCAAGAGCGATCACCCCAAAATCACAGAGTCACTGTCCCAGAGGGATCAACCCAAAATGACAGGGTCACTGTCTCAGAGGGATCACCCCCAAAATCACAGGGTCACTGTCCCAGAGGGAACACCCCAAAATCACAGAGTCACTGTCCCAGAGGGACCACCCCAAAATCACAGGGTCGCTGTCTGACAGGGATCACCCCAAAATCACAGGGTCACTGTCCCAAAGGGAACACCCCAAAATACCAGTGTCACTGTCCCAATGGGACCCACAAAATCACAGAGTCACTGTCCCAGAGGGATCACCCCAAAATCACAGGGTCGCTGTCTGACAGGGATCACCCCAAAATCACAGGTTCACTGTCCGAGAGGAAACACCCCAAAATCACAGAGTCATTGTCACAGAGGGATCATCCCAAAATCACAGAGTCACTGTGCCAGAGGGTTCACCCCCAAAATCACAGAGTCACTGGCCCAGTGGGAACACCCCAAAATCACAGAGTCACTGTCCCAGAGGGAACACCCCAAAATCACAGAGTCACTGTCCCAGACGGAACACCCCAAAATCACAGGGTCACTGTCCCAGAGGATCCCCACAAAATCCCAGAGTCACTGTCCCAGAGGGATCACCCAAAATCACAGGGTCACTGTCCCAGACCGATCACCCCAAAATCACAGGATCACTGTCCCAGAGGGATCACCCCCAAAATCACAGAGTCACTGTCCCAGAGGGAACACCCCAAAATCACAGAGTCACTGTCCCAGAGGGAACACCCCAACATCACAGAGTCACTGTCCCAGAGGGACCACCCCCAAAATCACAGAGTCACTGTCCCAGAGGGAACACCCCAACATCACAGAGTCACTGTCCCAGAGGGATCACCCCCAAAATCACAGAGTCACTGTCCCAGAGGGAACACCCCAACATCACAGGGTCACTGTCCCAGAGGGAACACCCCAAAATCGCAGGTTCACTGTCCCAGAGGGAACACCCCAACATCACAGGGTCATAGTCCCAGAGGGTTCACCCCAAAATCACAGAGTCACTGTCCCATAGGGATCACCACCAAAATCACAGGGTCACTGTCCCAGAGGGACCATCCCCAAAATGACAGAGTCACTGCCTCAGAGGAATCACCCCGAAAATCACAGGGTCACTGTCCCAGAGGGATCACCCCAAAACCACAGGGTCACTATCTCAGAGGGATCACCCCAAAATCACAGGGTCACTGTCCCAGAGGGATCACCCCAAAATCACAGGGTCACTGTCCCAGAGGGAACACCCCAAAATCACACGGTCACTGTTCCAGAAGGAACACCCCAAAATCCCAGGGTCACTGTCCCAGAGGGATCACTCCAAAACCACAGGGTCACTGTCTCAGAGGGATCACCCCAAAATCACAGGGTCACTGTCCCAGAGGGATCACCCCAAAATCACAGGGTCACTGTCCCAGAGGGAACACCCCAAAATCACACGGTCACTGTTCCAGAAGGAACACCCCAAAATCCCAGGGTCACTGTCCCAGAGGGAACACCCCAAAACACCAGAGTCACTGTCCCAGAGGGATCAATCCAAAATCACAGAGTCACTGTCCCAGAGGGATCACCCCAAAATCACAGGGTCGCTGTCTGACAGGGATCACCCCAAAATCACAGGGTCACTGTCCCAAAGGAAACACCCCAAAATACCAGTGTCACTGTCCCAATGGGACCCACAAAATCACAGAGTCACTGTCCCAGAGGGATCACCCCAAAATCACAGGGTCGCTGTCTGACAGGGATCACCCCAAAATCACAGGTTCACTGTCCCAGAGTAAACACCCCAAAATCACTGAGTCAGTGTCACAGAGGGATCATCCCAAAATCACAGAGTCACTGTCCCAGAGGGTTCACCCCCAAAATCACAGAGTCACTGGCCCAGTGGGGACACCGCAAAATCACAGGATCACTGTCCCAGAGGGACCACCCCAAAATCACAGAGTCACTGTCCCAGACGGAACACCCCAAAATCACAGGGTCACTGTCCCAGACGGAACACCCCAAAATTACAGGGTCACTGTCCCAGAGGGATCACCCCAAAATCACAGGGTCACTGTCCCAGAGGATCCCCACAAAATCCCAGAGTCACTGTCCCAGAGGGATCACCCAAAATCACAGGGTCACTGTCCCAGACCGATCACCCCAAAATCACAGGATCACTGTCCCAGAGGGATCACCCCCAAAATCACAGAGTCACTGTCCCAGAGGGAACACCCCAAAATCACAGAGTCACTGTCCCAGAGGGAACACCCCAACATCACAGAGTCACTGTCCCAGAGGGACCACCCCCAAAATCACAGAGTCACTGTCCCAGAGGGAACACCCCAACATCACAGAGTCACTGTCCCAGAGGGATCACCCCCAAAATCACAGAGTCACTGTCCCAGAGGGAACACCCCAACATCACAGGGTCACTGTCCCAGAGGGAACACCCCAAAATCGCAGGTTCACTGTCCCAGAGGGAACACCCCAACATCACAGGGTCATAGTCCCAGAGGGTCCACCCCAAAATCACAGAGTCACTGTCCCATAGGGATCACCACCAAAATCACAGGGTCACTGTCCCAGAGGGATCACCCCCAAAATGACAGAGTCACTGCCTCAGAGGGATCACCCCCAAAATCACAGGGTCACTGTCCCAGAGGGATCACCCCAAAACCACAGGGTCACTGTCTCAGAGGGATCACCCCAAAATCACAGGGTCACTGTCCCAGAGGGATCACCCCAAAATCACAGGGTCACTGTCCCAGAGGGAACACCCCAAAATCACACGGTCACTGTTCCAGAAGGAACACCCCAAAATCCCAGGGTCACTGTCCCAGAGGGATCACTCCAAAACCACAGGGTCACTATCTCAGAGGGATCACCCCAAAATCAAAAGATCACTGTCCCATAGAGATCACGCCCAAAATCAGAGAATAACTGTCCCAAAGGGAACACCCCAAAATCACACGGTCACTGTTCCAGAGGGATCACTCCAAAATCACAGGGTCACTGTCCCAGAGGGAAACCCCAAAATCACAAGGTCACTGTGCCTGAGGGATCACCCCAAAATCACAGGGTCACTGTGGCAGAGGCAATACTCTGAAATCACAGGGTCACTGTCCCAGAGGATCCCCACAAAATCCCAGAGTCACTGTCCCAGAGGGATCACCCAAAATCACAGGGTCACTGTACCAGAGGGAACACGCCAAAATCACAGAGTCACTGTCCCAGAGGGATCACCCTAAAATCACAGGGCACAGTCCGAGAGGGATCACCGCAAAATCACAGGGTCACTGTCCAAGAGCGATCACCCCAAAATCACAGAGTCACTGTCCCAGAGGGATCAACCCAAAATGACAGGGTCACTGTCTCAGAGGGATCACCCCCAAAATCACAGGGTCACTGTCCCAGAGGGAACACCCCAAAATCACAGAGTCACTGTCCCAGAGGGACCACCCCAAAATCACAGTGTCGCTGTCTGACAGGGATCACCCCAAAATCACAGGGTCACTGTCCCAAAGGGAACACCCCAAAATACCAGTGTCACTGTCCCAATGGGACCCACAAAATCACAGAGTCACTGTCCCAGAGGGATCACCCCAAAATCACAGGGTCGCTGTCTGACAGGGATCACCCCAAAATCACAGGTTCACTGTCCGAGAGGAAACACCCCAAAATCACAGAGTCAGTGTCACAGAGGGATCATCCCAAAATCACAGAGTCACTGTGCCAGAGGGTTCACCCCCAAAATCACAGAGTCACTGGCCCAGTGGGAACACCCCAAAATCACAGAGTCACTGTCCCAGAGGGAACACCCCAAAATCACAGAGTCACTGTCCCAGACGGAACACCCCAAAATCACAGGGTCACTGTCCCAGAGGATCCCCACAAAATCCCAGAGTCACTGTCCCAGAGGGATCACCCAAAATCACAGGGTCACTGTCCCAGACCGATCACCCCAAAATCACAGGATCACTGTCCCAGAGGGATCACCCCCAAAATCACAGAGTCACTGTCCCAGAGGGAACACCCCAAAATCACAGAGTCACTGTCCCAGAGGGAACACCCCAACATCACAGAGGCACTGTCCCAGAGGGACCACCCCCAAAATCACAGAGTCACTGTCCCAGAGGGAACACCCCAACATCACAGAGTCACTGTCCCAGAGGGATCACCCCCAAAATCACAGAGTCACTGTCTCAGAGGGAACACCCCAACATCACAGGGTCACTGTCCCAGAGGGAACACCCCAAAATCGCAGGTTCACTGTCCCAGAGGGAACACCCCAACATCACAGGGTCATAGTCCCAGAGGGTTCACCCCAAAATCACAGAGTCACTGTCCCATAGGGATTACCACCAAAATCACAGGGTCACTGTCCCAGAGGGACCATCCCCAAAATGACAGAGTCACTGCCTCAGAGGAATCACCCCGAAAATCACAGGGTCACTGTCCCAGAGGGATCACCCCAAAACCACAGGGTCACTGTCTCAGAGGGATCACCCCAAAATCACAGGGTCACTGTCCCAGAGGGATCACCCCAAAATCACAGGGTCACTGTCCCAGAGGGAACACCCCAAAATCACACGGTCACTGTTCCAGAAGGAACACCCCAAAATCCCAGGGTCACTGTCCCAGAGGGATCACTCCAAAACCACAGGGTCACTGTCTCAGAGGGATCACCCCAAAATCACAAGATCACTGTCCCATAGAGATCACGCCCAAAATCAGAGAATAACTGTCCCAAAGGGAACACCCCAAAATCACACGGTCACTGTTCCAGAGGGATCACTCCAAAATCACAGGGTCACTGTCCCAGAGGGAAACCCCAAAATCACAAGGTCACTGTGCCTGAGGGATCACCCCAAAATCACAGGGTCACTGTGGCAGAGGCAATACTCTGAAATCACAGGGTCACTGTCCCAGAGGATCCCCACAAAATCCCAGAGTCACTGTCCCAGAGGGATCACCCAAAATCACAGGGTCACTGTACCAGAGGGAACACGCCAAAATCACAGAGTCACTGTCCCAGAGGGATCACCCTAAAATCACAGGGCACAGTCCGAGAGGGATCACCCCAAAATCACAGGGTCACTGTCCCAGAGCGATCACCCCAAAATCACAGGGTCACTGTCCCAGAGGGATCAACCCAAAATGACAGGGTCACTGTCTCAGAGGGATCACCCCCAAAATCACAGGGTCACTGTCCCAGAGGGAACACCCCAAAATCACAGAGTCACTGTCCCAGAGGGAACACCCCAAAATCACAGGGTCGCTGTCTGACAGGGATCACCCCAAAATCACAGGGTCACTGTCCCAAAGGGAACACCCCAAAATACCAGTGTCACTGTCCCAATGGGACCCACAAAATCACAGAGTCACTGTCCCAGAGGGAACACCCCAAAATCACAGAGTCACTGTCCCAGAGGGATCACCCCAAAATCACAGGGTCGCTGTCTGAGAGGGATCACCCCAAAATCACAGGTTCACTGTCCGAGAGGAAACACCCCAAAATCACAGAGTCAGTGTCACAGAGGGATCATCCTAAAATCACAGAGTCACTGTGCCAGAGGGTTCACCCCCAAAATCACAGAGTCACTGGCCCAGTGGGAACACCCCAAAATCACAGGATCACTGTCCCAGAGGGACCACCCCAAAATCACAGAGTCACTGTCCCAGACGGAACACCCCAACATCACAGGGTCACTGTCCCAGACGGAACACCCCAAAATTACAGGGTAACTGTCCCAGAGGGATCACCCCAAAATCACAGGGTCACTGTCCCAGAGGATCCCCACAAAATCCCAGAGTCACTGTCCCAGAGGGATCACCCAAAATCACAGGGTCACTGTCCCAGACCGATCACCCCAAAATCACAGGATCACTGTCCCAGAGGGATAACCCCCAAAATCACAGAGTCACTGTCCCAGAGGGAACACCCCAAAATTACAGAGTCACTGTCCCAGAGGGAACACCCCAACATCACAGAGTGACTGTCCCAGAGGGAACACCCCCAAAATCACAGAGTCACTGTCCCAGAGGGAACACCCCAACATCACAGAGTCACGGTCCCAGAGGGATCACCCCCAAAATCACAGAGTCACTGGCCCAGTGGGGACACCCCAAAATCACACGGTCACTGTTCCAGAAGGAACACCCCAAAATCCCAGTGTCACTGTCCCAGAGGGATCACTCCAAAACCACAGGGTCACTGTCTCAGAGGGATCACCCCAAAATCACAAGATCACTGTCCCATAGAGATCACGCCCAAAATCAGAGAATAACTGTCCCAAAGGGAACACCCCAAAATCACACGGTCACTGTTCCAGAGGGATCACTCCAAAATCACAGGGTCACTGTCCCAGAGGGAAACCCCAAAATCACAAGGTTACTGTGCCTGAGGGATCACCCCAAAATCACAGGGTCACTGTGGCAGAGGCAATACTCTGAAATCACAGGGTCACTGTCCCAGAGGATCCCCACAAAATCCCAGAGTCACTGTCCCAGAGGGATCACCCAAAATCACAGGGTCACTGTACCAGAGGGAACACGCCAAAATCACAGAGTCACTGTCCCAGAGGGATCACCCTAAAATGACAGGGCACAGTCCGAGAGGGATCACCCCAAAATCACAGGGTCACTGTCCCAGAGCGATCACCCCAAAATCACAGGGTCACTGTCCCAGAGGGATCAACCCAAAATGACAGGGTCACTGTCTCAGAGGGATCACCCCCAAAATCACAGGGTCACTGTCCCAGAGGGAACACCCCAAAATCCCAGGGTCACTGTCCCAGAGGGATCACTCCAAAACCACAGGGTCACTGTCTCAGAGGGATCACCCCAAAATCACAAGATCACTGTCCCATAGAGATCACGCCCAAAATCAGAGAATAACTGTCCCAAAGGGAACACCCCAAAATCACACGGTCACTGTTCCAGAGGGATCACTCCAAAATCACAGGGTCACTGTCCCAGAGGGAAACCCCAAAATCACAAGGTCACTGTGCCTGAGGGATCACCCCAAAATCACAGGGTCACTGTACCAGAGGGAACACGCCAAAATCACAGAGTCACTGTCCCAGAGGGATCACCCTAAAATCACAGGGCACAGTCCGAGAGGGATCACCCCAAAATCACAGGGTCACTGTCCCAGAGCGATCACCCCAAAATCACAGGGTCACTGTCCCAGAGGGATCAACCCAAAATGACAGGGTCACTGTCTCAGAGGGATCACCCCCAAAATCACAGGGTCACTGTCCCAGAGGGAACACCCCAAAATCACAGAGTCACTGTCCCAGAGGGAACACCCCAAAATCACAGGGTCGCTGTCTGACAGGGATCACCCCAAAATCACAGGGTCACTGTCCCAAAGGGAACACCCCAAAATACCAGTGTCACTGTCCCAATGGGACCCACAAAATCACAGAGTCACTGTCCCAGAGGGAACACCCCAAAATCACAGAGTCACTGTCCCAGAGGGATCACCCCAAAATCACAGGGTCGCTGTCTGAGAGGGATCACCCCAAAATCACAGGTTCACTGTCCGAGAGGAAACACCCCAAAATCACAGAGTCAGTGTCACAGAGGGATCATCCCAAAATCACAGAGTCACTGTGCCAGAGGGTTCACCCCCAAAATCACAGAGTCACTGGCCCAGTGGGAACACCCCAAAATCACAGGATCACTGTCCCAGAGGGACCACCCCAAAATCACAGAGTCACTGTCCCAGACGGAACACCCCAACATCACAGGGTCACTGTCCCAGACGGAACACCCCAAAATTACAGGGTAACTGTCCCAGAGGGATCACCCCAAAATCACAGGGTCACTGTCCCAGAGGATCCCCACAAAATCCCAGAGTCACTGTCCCAGAGGGATCACCCAAAATCACAGGGTCACTGTCCCAGACCGATCACCCCAAAATCACAGGATCACTGTCCCAGAGGGATAACCCCCAAAATCACAGAGTCACTGTCCCAGAGGGAACACCCCAAAATTACAGAGTCACTGTCCCAGAGGGAACACCCCAACATCACAGAGTGACTGTCCCAGAGGGAACACCCCCAAAATCACAGAGTCACTGTCCCAGAGGGAACACCCCAACATCACAGAGTCACGGTCCCAGAGGGATCACCCCCAAAATCACAGAGTCACTGGCCCAGTGGGGACACCCCAAAATCACACGGTCACTGTTCCAGAAGGAACACCCCAAAATCCCAGTGTCACTGTCCCAGAGGGATCACTCCAAAACCACAGGGTCACTGTCTCAGAGGGATCACCCCAAAATCACAAGGTTACTGTGCCTGAGGGATCACCCCAAAATTACAGGGTCACTGTGGCAGAGGCAATACTCTGAAATCACAGGGTCACTGTCCCAGAGGATCCCCACAAAATCCCAGAGTCACTGTCCCAGAGGGATCACCCAAAATCACAGGGTCACTGTACCAGAGGGAACACGCCAAAATCACAGAGTCACTGTCCCAGAGGGATCACCCTAAAATGACAGGGCACAGTCCGAGAGGGATCACCCCAAAATCACAGGGTCACTGTCCCAGAGCGATCACCCCAAAATCACAGGGTCACTGTCCCAGAGGGATCAACCCAAAATGACAGGGTCACTGTCTCAGAGGGATCACCCCCAAAATCACAGGGTCACTGTCCCAGAGGGAACACCCCAAAATCCCAGGGTCACTGTCCCAGAGGGATCACTCCAAAACCACAGGGTCACTGTCTCAGAGGGATCACCCCAAAATCACAAGATCACTGTCCCATAGAGATCACGCCCAAAATCAGAGAATAACTGTCCCAAAGGGAACACCCCAAAATCACACGGTCACTGTTCCAGAGGGATCACTCCAAAATCACAGGGTCACTGTCCCAGAGGGAAACCCCAAAATCACAAGGTCACTGTGCCTGAGGGATCACCCCAAAATCACAGGGTCACTGTGGCAGAGGCAATACTCTGAAATCACAGGGTCACTGTCCCAGAGGATCCCCACAAAATCCCAGAGTCACTGTCCCAGAGGGATCACCCAAAATCACAGGGTCACTGTACCAGAGGGAACACGCCAAAATCACAGAGTCACTGTCCCAGAGGGATCACCCTAAAATCACAGGGCACAGTCCGAGAGGGATCACCCCAAAATCACAGGGTCACTGTCCCAGAGCGATCACCCCAAAATCACAGAGTCACTGTCCCAGAGCGATCACCCCAAAATCACAGGGTCACTGTCCCAGAGGGATCAACCCAAAATGACAGGGTCACTGTCTCAGAGGGATCACCCCCAAAATCACAGGGTCACTGTCCCAGAGGGAACACCCCAAAATCACAGAGTCACTGTCCCAGAGGGAACACCCCAAAATCACAGGGTCGCTGTCTGACAGGGATCACCCCAAAATCACAGGGTCACTGTCCCAAAGGGAACACCCCAAAATACCAGTGTCACTGTCCCAATGGGACCCACAAAATCACAGAGTCACTGTCCCAGAGGGATCACCCCAAAATCACAGGGTCGCTGTCTGACAGGGATCACCCCAAAATCACAGGTTCACTGTCCGAGAGGAAACACCCCAAAATCACAGAGTCAGTGTCACAGAGGGATCATCCCAAAATCACAGAGTCACTGTGCCAGAGGGTTCACCCCCAAAATCACAGAGTCACTGGCCCAGTGGGAACACCCCAAAATCACAGGATCACTGTCCCAGAGGGACCACCCCAAAATCACAGAGTCACTGTCCCAGACGGAACACCCCAAAATCACAGGGTCACTGTCCCAGACGGAACACCCCAAAATCACAGGGTCACTGTCTCAGAGGGATCACACCAAAATCACAGGGTCACTGTCCCAGAGGGATCACCCCAAAACCACAGGGTCACTGTCTCAGAGGGATCACACCAAAATCACAGGGTCAGTGTCCCAGAGGGATCACCCCAAAATCACAGGGTCACTGTCCCAGAGGGAACACCCCAAAATCACACGATCACTGTTCCAGAAGGAACACCCCAAAATCACAGGGTCACTGTCCCAGAGAAACCCCACAAAATCCCAGAGTCACTGTCTCGGAGGGAAACACCAAAATCACAGGGTCACTGTTCCAGAGGGAATCCCCAAAATCCAGAGTCACTGTCCCAGAGGGATCACCCCAAAATACCAGTGTCACTGTCCCAAAGGGACCCACAAAATCACAGAGTCACTGTCCCAGAGGGATCACCCCAAAATCACAGGGTCGCTGTCTGACAGGGATCACCCCAAAATCACAGGGTCACTGTCCCAAAGGGAACACCCCAAAATACCAGTGTCACTGTCCCAAAGGGACCCACAAAATCACAGAGTCACTGTCCCAAAGGGATCACCCCCAAAATCACAGGGTCACTGTCCCAGAGTGATCACCCCAAAATCACATGGTCACTGTCCCAGTGGGATCACCACAAAATCACAGGGTCACTGTCCCAGAGGGAACACCCCAAAATCGCAGGTTCACTGTCCCAGAGGGAACACCCCAACATCACAGGGTCACAGTCCCAGAGGGTTCACCCCAAATTCACAGAGTCACTGTCCCATAGGGATCACCACCAAAATCACAGGGTCACTGTCCCAGAGGGACCACCCCCAAAATCACAGAGTCACTGTCCCAGAGGGAACACCCCAACATCACAGAGTCACTGTTCCAGAGGGAATCCCCAAAATCCAGAGTCACTGTCCCAGAGGGATCACCCCAAAATACCAGTGTCACTGTCCCAAAGGGACCCACAAAATCACAGAGTCACTGTCCCAGAGGGATCACCCCAAAATCACAGGGTCACTGTCCCAGAGGGACCACCCCCATAATCACAGAGTCACTGTCCCAGAGCGATCACCCCAAAATCACAGGGTCACTGTCCCAGAGGGATCAACCAAAAAGACAGGGTCACTGTCTCAGAGGGATCACCCCCAAAATCACAGGGTCACTGTCCCAGAGGGAACACCCCAAAATCACAGAGTCACTGTCCCAGAGGGAACACCCCAAAATCACAGGGTCGCTGTCTGACAGGGATCACCCCAAAATCACAGGGTCACTGTCCCAAAGGGAACACCCCAAAATACCAGTGTCACTGTCCCAATGGGACCCACAAAATCACAGAGTCACTGTCCCAGAGGGAACACCCCAAAATCACAGAGTCACTGTCCCAGAGGGATCACCCCAAAATCACAGGGTCGCTGTCTGACAGGGATCACCCCAAAATCACAGGTTCACTGTCCGAGAGGAAACACCCCAAAATCACAGAGTCAGTGTCACAGAGGGATCATCCCAAAATCACAGAGTCACTGTGCCAGAGGGTTCACCCCCAAAATCACAGAGTCACTGGCCCAGTGGGAACACCCCAAAATCACAGGATCACTGTCCCAGAGGGACCACCCCAAAATCACAGAGTCACTGTCCCAGACGGAACACCCCAACATCACAGGGTCACTGTCCCAGACGGAACACCCCAAAATTACAGGGTAACTGTCCCAGAGGGATCACCCCAAAATCACAGGGTCACTGTCCCAGAGGATCCCCACAAAATCCCAGAGTCACTGTCCCAGAGGGATCACCCAAAATCACAGGGTCACTGTCCCAGACCGATCACCCCAAAATCACAGGATCACTGTCCCAGAGGGATAACCCCCAAAATCACAGAGTCACTGTCCCAGAGGGAACACCCCAAAATTACAGAGTCACTGTCCCAGAGGGAACACCCCAACATCACAGAGTGACTGTCCCAGAGGGAACACCCCCAAAATCACAGAGTCACTGTCCCAGAGGGAACACCCCAACATCACAGAGTCACGGTCACAGAGGGATCACCCCCAAAATCACAGAGTCACTGGCCCAGTGGGGACACCCCAAAATCACACGGTCACTGTTCCAGAAGGAACACCCCAAAATCCCAGTGTCACTGTCCCAGAGGGATCACTCCAAAACCACAGGGTCACTGTCTCAGAGGGATCACCCCAAAATCACAAGATCACTGTCCCATAGAGATCACGCCCAAAATCAGAGAATAACTGTCCCAAAGGGAACACCCCAAAATCACACGGTCACTGTTCCAGAGGGATCACTCCAAAATCACAGGGTCACTGTCCCAGAGGGAAACCCCAAAATCACAAGGTTACTGTGCCTGAGGGATCACCCCAAAATCACAGGGTCACTGTGGCAGAGGCAATACTCTGAAATCACAGGGTCACTGTCCCAGAGGATCCCCACAAAATCCCAGAGTCACTGTCCCAGAGGGATCACCCAAAATCACAGGGTCACTGTACCAGAGGGAACACGCCAAAATCACAGAGTCACTGTCCCAGAGGGATCACCCTAAAATGACAGGGCACAGTCCGAGAGGGATCACCCCAAAATCACAGGGTCACTGTCCCAGAGCGATCAACCCAAAATCACAGGGTCACTGTCCCAGAGGGATCAACCCAAAATGACAGGGTCACTGTCTCAGAGGGATCACCCCCAAAATCACAGGGTCACTGTCCCAGAGGGAACACCCCAAAATCACAGAGTCACTGTCCCAGAGGGAACACCCCAAAATCACAGGGTCGCTGTCTGACAGGGATCACCCCAAAATCACAGGGTCACTGTCCCAAAGGGAACACCCCAAAATACCAGTGTCACTGTCCCAATGGGACCCACAAAATCACAGAGTCACTGTCCCAGAGGGAACACCCCAAAATCACAGAGTCACTGTCCCAGAGGGAACACCCCAACATCACAGAGTCACTGTCCCAGAGGGACCACCCCCAAAATCACAGAGTCACTGTCCCAGAGGGAACACCCCAACATCACAGAGTCACTGTCCCAGAGGGATCACCCCCAAAATCACAGAGTCACTGTCCCAGAGGGAACACCCCAACATCACAGGGTCACTGTCCCAGAGGGAACACCCCAAAATCGCAGGTTCACTGTCCCAGAGGGAACACCCCAACATCACAGGGTCATAGTCCCAGAGGGTTCACCCCAAAATCACAGAGTCACTGTCCCATAGGGATCACCACCAAAATCACAGGGTCACTGTCCCAGAGGGATCATCCCCAAAATGACAGAGTCACTGCCTCAGAGGGATCACCCCCAAAATCACAGGGTCACTGTCCCAGAGGGATCACCCCAAAACCACAGGGTCACTGTCTCAGAGGGATCACCCCAAAATCACAGGGTCACTGTCCCAGAGGGATCACCCCAAAATCACAGGGTCACTGTCCCAGAGGGAACACCCCAAAATCACACGATCACTGTTCCAGAAGGAACACCCCAAAATCCCAGGGTCACTGTCCCAGAGGGATCACTCCAAAACCACAGGGTCACTGTCTCAGAGGGATCACCCCAAAATCACAAGATCACTGTCCCATAGAGATCACGCCCAAAATCAGAGAATAACTGTCCCAAAGGGAACACCCCAAAATCACACGGTCACTGTTCCAGAGGGATCACTCCAAAATCACAGGGTCACTGTCCCAGAGGGAAACCCCAAAATCACAAGGTCACTGTGCCTGAGGGATCACCCCAAAATCACAGGGTCACTGTGGCAGAGGCAATACTCTGAAATCACAGGGTCACTGTCCCAGAGGATCCCCACAAAATCCCAGAGTCACTGTCCCAGAGGGATCACCCAAAATCACAGGGTCACTGTACCAGAGGGAACACGCCAAAATCACAGAGTCACTGTCCCAGAGGGATCACCCTAAAATCACAGGGCACAGTCCGAGAGGGATCACCCCAAAATCACAGGGTCACTGTCCCAGAGCGATCACCCCAAAATCACAGGGTCACTGTCCCAGAGGGATCAACCCAAAATGACAGGTTCACTGTCTCAGAGGGATCACCCCCAAAATCACAGGGTCACTGTCCCAGAGGGAACACCCCAAAATCACAGAGTCACTGTCCCAGAGGGAACACCCCAAAATCACAGGGTCGCTGTCTGACAGGGATCACCCCAAAATCACAGGGTCACTGTCCCAAAGGGAACACCCCAAAATACCAGTGTCACTGTCCCAATGGGACCCACAAAATCACAGAGTCACTGTCCCAGAGGGATCACCCCAAAATCACAGGGTCGCTGTCTGACAGGGATCACCCCAAAATCACAGGTTCACTGTCCGAGAGGAAACACCCCAAAATCACAGAGTCAGTGTCACAGAGGGATCATCCCAAAATCACAGAGTCACTGTGCCAGAGGGTTCACCCCCAAAATCACAGAGTCACTGGCCCAGTGGGAACACCCCAAAATCACAGGATCACTGTCCCAGAGGGACCACCCCAAAATCACAGAGTCACTGTCCCAGACGGAACACCCCAAAATCACACGGTCACTGTTCCAGAGGGATCACTCCAAAATCACAGGGTCACTGTCCCAGAGGGAAACCCCAAAATCACAAGGTCACTGTGCCTGAGGGATCACCCCAAAATCACAGGGTCACTGTGGCAGAGGCAATACTCTGAAATCACAGGGTCACTGTCCCAGAGGATCCCCACAAAATCCCAGAGTCACTGTCCCAGAGGGATCACCCAAAATCACAGGGTCACTGTACCAGAGGGAACACGCCAAAATCACAGAGTCACTGTCCCAGAGGGATCACCCTAAAATCACAGGGCACAGTCCGAGAGGGATCACCGCAAAATCACAGGGTCACTGTCCCAGAGCGATCACCCCAAAATCACAGGGTCACTGTCCCAGAGGGATCAACCCAAAATGACAGGGTCACTGTCTCAGAGGGATCACCCCCAAAATCACAGGGTCACTGTCCCAGAGGGAACACCCCAAAATCACAGGGTCACTGTACCAGAGGGAACACGCCAAAATCACAGAGTCACTGTCCCAGAGGGATCACCCTAAAATCACAGGGCACAGTCCGAGAGGGATCACCGCAAAATCACAGGGTCACTGTCCCAGAGCGATCACCCCAAAATCACAGGGTCACTGTCCCAGAGGGATCAACCCAAAATGACAGGGTCACTGTCTCAGAGGGATCACCCCCAAAATCACAGGGTCACTGTCCCAGAGGGAACACCCCAAAATCACAGAGTCACTGTCCCAGAGGGAACACCCCAAAATCACAGAGTCACTGTCCCAGAGGGATCACCCCAAAATCACAGGGTCGCTGTCTGACAGGGATCACCCCAAAATCACAGGTTCACTGTCCCAGAGGAAACACCCCAAAATCACAGAGTCAGTGTCACAGAGGAAACACCCCAAAATCACAGGGTCACTGTCCCAGAGGGATAACCCAAAATCACAGGGTCACTGTCCCAGACCGATCACCCCAAAATCACAGGGTCAGTGTCCCAGAGGGATCACCCCAAAATCACAGGGTCGCTGTCGGACAGGGATCACCCCAAAATCACAGGTTCACTGTCCGAGAGGAAACACCCCAAAATCACAGAGTCAGTGTCACAGAGGGATCATCCCAAAATCACAGAGTCACTGTGCCAGAGGGTTCACCCCCAAAATCACAGAGTCACTGGCCCAGACGGAACACCCCAAAATCACAGGATCACTGTCCCAGAGGGACCACCCCAAAATCACAGAGTCACTGTCCCAGACGGAACACCCCAAAATCACAGGGTCACTGTCCCAGAGGATCCCCACAAAATCCCAGAGTCACTGTCCCAGAGGGATCACCCAAAATCACAGGGTCACTGTCCCAGACCGATCACCCCAAAATCACAGGATCACTGTCCCAGAGGGATCACCCCCAAAATCACAGAGTCACTGTCCCAGAGGGAACACCCCAAAATCACAGAGTCACTGTCCCAGAGGGAACACCCCAACATCACAGAGTCACTGTCCCAGAGGGACCACCCCCAATATCACAGAGTCACTGTCCCAGAGGGAACACCCCAACATCACAGAGTCACTGTCCCAGAGGGATCACCCCCAAAATCACAGAGTCACTGTCCCAGAGGGAACGCCCCAACATCACAGGGTCACTGTCCCAGAGGGAACACCCCAAAATCGCAGGTTCACTGTCCCAGAGGGAACACCCCAACATCACAGGGTCATAGTCCCAGAGGGTTCACCCCAAAATCACAGAGTCACTGTCCCATAGGGATCACCACCAAAATCACAGGGTCATTGTCCCAGAGGGATCACCCCCAAAATGACAGAGTCACTGCCTCAGAGGGATCACCCCCAAAATCACAGGGTCACTGTCCCAGAGGGATCACCCCAAAACCACAGGGTCACTGTCTCAGAGGGATCACCCCAAAATCACAGGGTCACTGTCCCAGAGGGATCACCCCAAAACCACAGGGTCACTGTCTCAGAGGGATCACCCCAAAATCACAGGGTCACTGTCCCAGAGGGATCACCCCAAAATCACAGGGTCACTGTCCCAGAGGGAACACCCCAAAATCACACGGTCACTGTTCCAGAAGGAACACCCCAAAATCCCAGGGTCACTGTCCCAGAGGGATCACTCCAAAACCACAGGGTCACTGTCTCAGAGGGATCACCCCAAAATCACAAGATCACTGTCCCATAGAGATCACGCCCAAAATCAGAGAATAACTGTCCCAAAGGGAACACCCCAAAATCACACGGTCACTGTTCCAGAGGGATCACTCCAAAATCACAGGGTCACTGTCCCAGAGGGATCACCCCAAAATCACAGGGTCACTGTCCCAGAGGGAACACCCCAAAATCACACGGTCACTGTTCCAGAAGGAACACCCCAAAATCCCAGGGTCACTGTCCCAGAAGGATCACTCCAAAACCACAGGGTCACTGTCTCAGAGGGATCACCCCAAAATCACAAGATCACTGTCCCATAGAGATCACGCCCAAAATCAGAGAATAACTGTCCCAAAGGGAACACCCCAAAATCACACGGTCACTGTTCCAGAGGGATCACTCCAAAATCACAGGGTCACTGTCCCAGAGGGAAACCCCAAAATCACAAGGTCACTGTGCCTGAGGGATCACCCCAAAATCACAGGGTCACTGTGGCAGAGGCAATACCCTGAAATCACAGGGTCACTGTCCCACAGGATCCCCACAAAATCCCAGAGTCACTGTCCCAGAGGGATCACCCAAAATCACAGGGTCACTGTACCAGAGGGAACACGCCAAAATCACAGAGTCACTGTCCCAGAGGGATCACCCTAAAATCACAGGGCACAGTCCGAGAGGGATCACCGCAAAATCACAGGGTCACTGTCCCAGTGCGATCACCCCAAAATCACAGGGTCACTGTCCCAGAGGGATCAACCCAAAATGACAGGGTCACTGTCTCAGAGGGATCACCCCCAAAATGACAGGGTCACTGTCCCAGAGGGAACACCCCAAAATCACAGAGTCACTGTCCCAGAGGGAACACCCCAAAATCACAGAGTCACTGTCCCAGAGGGATCACCCCAAAATCACAGGGTCGCTGTCTGACAGGGATCACCCCAAAATCACAGGGTCACTGTCCCAAAGGGAACACCCCAAAATACCAGTGTCACTGTCCCAATGGGACCCACAAAATCACAGAGTCACTGTCCCAGAGGGATCACCCCAAAATCACAGGGTCGCTGTCTGACAGGGATCACCCCAAAATCACAGGTTCACTGTCCGAGAGGAAACACCCCAAAATCACAGAGTCAGTGTCACAGAGGGATCATCCCAAAATCACAGAGTCACTGTGCCAGAGGGTTCACCCCCAAAATCACAGAGTCACTGGCCCAGTGGGAACACCCCAAAATCACAGGATCACTGTCCCAGAGGGACCACCCCAAAATCACAGAGTCACTGTCCCAGACGGAACACCCCAAAATCACAGGGTCACTGTCCCAGACGGAACACCCCAAAATTACAGGGTCACTGTCCCAGAGGGATCACCCCAAAATCACAGGGTCACTGTCCCAGAGGATCCCCACAAAATCCCAGAGTCACTGTCCCAGAGGGATAACCCAAAATCACAGGGTCACTGTCCCAGACCGATCACCCCAAAATCACAGGGTCACTGTCCCAGAGGGATCACCCCAAAATCATAGGGTCACTGTCCCAGAGGGAACACCCCAAAATCACACGATCACTGTTCCAGAAGGAACACCCCAAAATCACAGGGTCACTGTCCCAGAGAAACCCCACAAAATCCCAGAGTCACTGTCCCGGAGGGAAACACCAAAATCACAGGGTCACTGTCCCAGAGGGATCACCCCAAAATCACAGGGTCGCTGTCTGACAGGGATCACCCCAAAATCACAGGTTCACTGTCCCAGAGGAAACACCCCAAAATCACAGAGTCAGTGTCACAGAGGAAACACCCCAAAATCACAGGGTCACTGTCCCAGAGGGATAACCCAAAATCACAGGGTCACTGTCCCAGACCGATCACCCCAAAATCACAGGGTCAGTGTCCCAGAGGGATCACCCCAAAATCACAGGGTCGCTGTCGGACAGGGATCACCCCAAAATCACAGGTTCACTGTCCGAGAGGAAACACCCCAAAATCACAGAGTCAGTGTCACAGAGGGATCATCCCAAAATCACAGAGTCACTGTGCCAGAGGGTTCACCCCCAAAATCACAGAGTCACTGGCCCAGACGGAACACCCCAAAATCACAGGATCACTGTCCCAGAGGGACCACCCCAAAATCACAGAGTCACTGTCCCAGACGGAACACCCCAAAATCACAGGGTCACTGTCCCAGAGGATCCCCACAAAATCCCAGAGTCACTGTCCCAGAGGGATCACCCAAAATCACAGGGTCACTGTCCCAGACCGATCACCCCAAAATCACAGGATCACTGTCCCAGAGGGATCACCCCCAAAATCACAGAGTCACTGTCCCAGAGGGAACACCCCAAAATCACAGAGTCACTGTCCCAGAGGGAACACCCCAACATCACAGAGTCACTGTCCCAGAGGGACCACCCCCAATATCACAGAGTCACTGTCCCAGAGGGAACACCCCAACATCACAGAGTCACTGTCCCAGAGGGATCACCCCCAAAATCACAGAGTCACTGTCCCAGAGGGAACGCCCCAACATCACAGGGTCACTGTCCCAGAGGGAACACCCCAAAATCGCAGGTTCACTGTCCCAGAGGGAACACCCCAACATCACAGGGTCATAGTCCCAGAGGGTTCACCCCAAAATCACAGAGTCACTGTCCCATAGGGATCACCACCAAAATCACAGGGTCATTGTCCCAGAGGGATCACCCCCAAAATGACAGAGTCACTGCCTCAGAGGGATCACCCCCAAAATCACAGGGTCACTGTCCCAGAGGGATCACCCCAAAACCACAGGGTCACTGTCTCAGAGGGATCACCCCAAAATCACAGGGTCACTGTCCCAGAGGGATCACCCCAAAACCACAGGGTCACTGTCTCAGAGGGATCACCCCAAAATCACAGGGTCACTGTCCCAGAGGGATCACCCCAAAATCACAGGGTCACTGTCCCAGAGGGAACACCCCAAAATCACACGGTCACTGTTCCAGAAGGAACACCCCAAAATCCCAGGGTCACTGTCCCAGAGGGATCACTCCAAAACCACAGGGTCACTGTCTCAGAGGGATCACCCCAAAATCACAAGATCACTGTCCCATAGAGATCACGCCCAAAATCAGAGAATAACTGTCCCAAAGGGAACACCCCAAAATCACACGGTCACTGTTCCAGAGGGATCACTCCAAAATCACAGGGTCACTGTCCCAGAGGGATCACCCCAAAATCACAGGGTCACTGTCCCAGAGGGAACACCCCAAAATCACACGGTCACTGTTCCAGAAGGAACACCCCAAAATCCCAGGGTCACTGTCCCAGAGGGATCACTCCAAAACCACAGGGTCACTGTCTCAGAGGGATCACCCCAAAATCACAAGATCACTGTCCCATAGAGATCACGCCCAAAATCAGAGAATAACTGTCCCAAAGGGAACACCCCAAAATCACACGGTCACTGTTCCAGAGGGATCACTCCAAAATCACAGGGTCACTGTCCCAGAGGGAAACCCCAAAATCACAAGGTCACTGTGCCTGAGGGATCACCCCAAAATCACAGGGTCACTGTGGCAGAGGCAATACCCTGAAATCACAGGGTCACTGTCCCACAGGATCCCCACAAAATCCCAGAGTCACTGTCCCAGAGGGATCACCCAAAATCACAGGGTCACTGTACCAGAGGGAACACGCCAAAATCACAGAGTCACTGTCCCAGAGGGATCACCCTAAAATCACAGGGCACAGTCCGAGAGGGATCACCGCAAAATCACAGGGTCACTGTCCCAGTGCGATCACCCCAAAATCACAGGGTCACTGTCCCAGAGGGATCAACCCAAAATGACAGGGTCACTGTCTCAGAGGGATCACCCCCAAAATGACAGGGTCACTGTCCCAGAGGGAACACCCCAAAATCACAGAGTCACTGTCCCAGAGGGAACACCCCAAAATCACAGAGTCACTGTCCCAGAGGGATCACCCCAAAATCACAGGGTCGCTGTCTGACAGGGATCACCCCAAAATCACAGGGTCACTGTCCCAAAGGGAACACCCCAAAATACCAGTGTCACTGTCCCAATGGGACCCACAAAATCACAGAGTCACTGTCCCAGAGGGATCACCCCAAAATCACAGGGTCGCTGTCTGACAGGGATCACCCCAAAATCACAGGTTCACTGTCCGAGAGGAAACACCCCAAAATCACAGAGTCAGTGTCACAGAGGGATCATCCCAAAATCACAGAGTCACTGTGCCAGAGGGTTCACCCCCAAAATCACAGAGTCACTGGCCCAGTGGGAACACCCCAAAATCACAGGATCACTGTCCCAGAGGGACCACCCCAAAATCACAGAGTCACTGTCCCAGACGGAACACCCCAAAATCACAGGGTCACTGTCCCAGACGGAACACCCCAAAATTACAGGGTCACTGTCCCAGAGGGATCACCCCAAAATCACAGGGTCACTGTCCCAGAGGATCCCCACAAAATCCCAGAGTCACTGTCCCAGAGGGATAACCCAAAATCACAGGGTCACTGTCCCAGACCGATCACCCCAAAATCACAGGGTCACTGTCCCAGAGGGATCACCCCAAAATCATAGGGTCACTGTCCCAGAGGGAACACCCCAAAATCACACGATCACTGTTCCAGAAGGAACACCCCAAAATCACAGGGTCACTGTCCCAGAGAAACCCCACAAAATCCCAGAGTCACTGTCCCGGAGGGAAACACCAAAATCACAGGGTCACTGTCCCAGAGGGATCACCCCAAAATCACAGGGTCGCTGTCTGACAGGGATCACCCCAAAATCACAGGTTCACTGTCCCAGAGGAAACACCCCAAAATCACAGAGTCAGTGTCACAGAGGAAACACCCCAAAATCACAGGGTCACTGTCCCAGAGGGATAACCCAAAATCACAGGGTCACTGTCCCAGACCGATCACCCCAAAATCACAGGGTCAGTGTCCCAGAGGGATCACCCCAAAATCACAGGGTCACTGTCCCAGAGGGAACACCCCAAAATCACACGATCACTGTTCCAGAAGGAACACCCCAAAATCACAGGGTCACTGTCCCAGAGAAACCCCACAAAATCCCAGAGTCACTGTCTCGGAGGGAAACACCAAAATCACAGGGTCACTGTTCCAGAGGGAATCCCCAAAATCCAGAGTCACTGTCCCAGAGGGATCACCCCAAAATACCAGTGTCACTGTCCCAAAGGGACCCACAAAATCACAGAGTCACTGTCCCAGAGGGATCACCCCAAAATCACAGGGTCGCTGTCTGACAGGGATCACCCCAAAATCACAGGGTCACTGTCCCAAAGGGAACACCCCAAAATACCAGTGTCACTGTCCCAAAGGGACCCACAAAATCACAGAGTCACTGTCCCAAAGGGATCACCCCCAAAATCACAGGGTCACTGTCCCAGAGTGATCACCCCAAAATCACATGGTCACCGTCCCAGTGGGATCACCACAAAATCACAGGGTCACTGTCCCAGAGGGAACACCCCAAAATCGCAGGTTCACTGTCCCAGAGGGAACACCCCAACATCACAGGGTCACAGTCCCAGAGGGAAACCCCAAAATCACAAGGTCACTGTGCCTGAGGGATCACCCCAAAATCACAGGGTCACTGTGGCAGAGGCAATACTCTGAAATCACAGGGTCACTGTCCCAGAGGATCCACACAAAATCCCAGAGTCACTGTCCCAGAGGGATCACCCAAAATCACAGGGTCACTGTACCAGAGGGAACACGCCAAAATCACAGAGTCACTGTCCCAGAGGGATCACCCTAAAATCACAGGGCACAGTCCGAGAGGGATCACCGCAAAATCACAGGGTCACTGTCCCAGAGCGATCACCCCAAAATCACAGAGTCACTGTCCCAGAGGGATCAACCCAAAATGACAGGGTCACTGTCTCAGAGGGATCACCCCCAAAATCACAGGGTCACTGTCCCAGAGGGAACACCCCAAAATCACAGAGTCACTGTCCCAGAGGGATCACCCCAAAATCACAGGGTCGCTGTCTGACAGGGATCACCCCAAAATCACAGGGTCACTGTCCCAAAGGGAACACCCCAAAATACCAGTGTCACTGTCCCAATGGGACCCACAAAATCACAGAGTCACTGTCCCAGAGGGATCACCCCAAAATCACAGGGTCGCTGTCTGACAGGGATCACCCCAAAATCACAGGTTCACTGTCCGAGAGGAAACACCCCAAAATCACAGAGTCAGTGTCACAGAGGGATCATCCCAAAATCACAGAGTCACTGTGCCAGAGGGTTCACCCCCAAAATCACAGAGTCACTGGCCCAGTGGGAACACCCCAAAATCACAGGATCACTGTCCCAGAGGGACCACCCCAAAATCACAGAGTCACTGTCCCAGACGGAACACCCCAAAATCACAGGGTCACTGTCCCAGACGGAACACCCCAAAATTACAGGGTCACTGTCACAGAGGGATCACCCCAAAATCACAGGGTCACTGTCCCAGAGGATCCCCACAAAATCCCAGAGTCACTGTCCCAGAGGGATAACCCAAAATCACAGGGTCACTGTCCCAGACCGATCACCCCAAAATCACAGGGTCACTGTCCCAGAGGGATCACCCCAAAATCATAGGGTCACTGTCCCAGAGGGAACACCCCAAAATCACACGATCACTGTTCCAGAAGGAACACCCCAAAATCACAGGGTCACTGTCCCAGAGAAACCCCACAAAATCCCAGAGTCACTGTCCCGGAGGGAAACACCAAAATCACAGGGTCACTGTCCCAGAGGGATCACCCCAAAATCACAGGGTCGCTGTCTGACAGGGATCACCCCAAAATCACAGGTTCACTGTCCCAGAGGAAACACCCCAAAATCACAGAGTCAGTGTCACAGAGGGATCATCCCAAAATCACAGGGTCACTGTCCCAGAGGGTACACCCCCAAAATCACAGAGTCACTGTCTCAGAGGGATCACCCCCAAAATCACAGGGTCACTGTCCCAGAGGGATCACCCCAAAACCACAGGGTCACTGTCTCAGAGGGATCACACCAAAATCACAGGGTCAGTGTCCCAGAGGGATCACCCCAAAATCACAGGGTCACTGTCCCAGAGGGAACACCCCAAAATCACACGATCACTGTTCCAGAAGGAACACCCCAAAATCACAGGGTCACTGTCCCAGAGAAACCCCACAAAATCCCAGAGTCACTGTCTCGGAGGGAAACACCAAAATCACAGGGTCACTGTTCCAGAGGGAATCCCCAAAATCCAGAGTCACTGTCCCAGAGGGATCACCCCAAAATACCAGTGTCACTGTCCCAAAGGGACCCACAAAATCACAGAGTCACTGTCCCAGAGGGATCACCCCAAAATCACAGGGTCGCTGTCTGACAGGGATCACCCCAAAATCACAGGGTCACTGTCCCAAAGGGAACACCCCAAAATACCAGTGTCACTGTCCCAAAGGGACCCACAAAATCACAGAGTCACTGTCCCAAAGGGATCACCCCCAAAATCACAGGGTCACTGTCCCAGAGTGATCACCCCAAAATCACATGGTCACTGTCCCAGTGGGATCACCACAAAATCACAGGGTCACTGTCCCAGAGGGAACACCCCAAAATCGCAGGTTCACTGTCCCAGAGGGAACACCCCAACATCACAGGGTCACAGTCCCAGAGGGTTCACCCCAAATTCACAGAGTCACTGTCCCATAGGGATCACCACCAAAATCACAGGGTCACTGTCCCAGAGGGACCACCCCCAAAATCACAGAGTCACTGTCCCAGAGGGAACACCCCAACATCACAGAGTCACTGTTCCAGAGGGAATCCCCAAAATCCAGAGTCACTGTCCAAGAGGGATCACCCCAAAATACCAGTGTCACTGTCCCAAAGGGACCCACAAAATCACAGAGTCACTGTCCCAGAGGGATCACCCCAAAATCACAGGGTCGCTGTCTGACAGGGATCACCCCAAAATCACAGGGTCACTGTCCCAAAGGGAACACCCCAAAATACCAGTGTCACTGTCCCAAAGGGACCCACAAAATCACAGAGTCACTGTCCCAAAGGGATCACCCCCAAAATCACAGGGTCACTGTCCCAGAGTGATCACCCCAAAATCACATGGTCACTGTCCCAGTGGGATCACCACAAAATCACAGGGTCACTGTCCCAGAGGGAACACCCCAAAATCGCAGGTTCACTGTCCCAGAGGGAACACCCCAACATCACAGGGCCACAGTCCCAGAGGGTTCACCCCAAAATCACAGAGTCACTGTCCCATAGGGATCACCACCAAAATCACAGGGTCACTGTCCCACAGGGAAGAACCCAAAATCATACGGTCACTGTCCAAGAGGATCCCCACAAAATCCGAGGGTCACTGTCCCAGAGGATCCCCACAAAATCCCAGGTTCACTGTCCCAGACGGAACCACCAAAATCACAGGGTCACTGTCCCAGAGGGAACACCCCAAAACACCAGAGTCACTGTCCCAGAGGGATCAATCCAAAATCACAGAGTCACTGTCCCAGAGGGATCACCCCAAAATCACAGGGTCGCTGTCTGACAGGGATCACCCCAAAATCACAGGGTCACTGTCCCAAAGGGAACACCCCAAAATACCAGTGTCACTGTCCCAATGGGACCCACAAAATCACAGAGTCACTGTCCCAGAGGGAACACCCCAAAATCACAGGGTCGCTGTCTGACAGGGATCACCCCAAAATCACAGGTTCACTGTCCCAGAGTAAACACCCCAAAATCACTGAGTCAGTGTCACAGAGGGATCATCCCAAAATCACAGAGTCACTGTCCCAGAGGGTTCACCCCCAAAATCACAGAGTCACTGGCCCAGTGGGGACACCGCAAAATCACAGGATCACTGTCCCAGAGGGACCACCCCAAAATCACAGAGTCACTGTCCCAGACGGAACACCCCAAAATCACAGGGTCACTGTCCCAGGCGGAACACCCCAAAATTACAGGGTCACTGTCCCAGAGGGATCACCCCAAAATCACAGGGTCACTGTCCCAGAGGATCCCCACAAAATCCCAGAGGCACTGTCCCAGAGGGATCACCCAAAATCACAGGGTCACTGTCCCAGACCGATCACCCCAAAATCACAGGATCACTGTCCCAGAGGGATCACCCCCAAAATCACAGAGTCACTGTCCCAGAGGGAACACCCCAAAATCACAGAGTCACTGTCCCAGAGGGAACACCCCAACATCACAGAGTCACTGTCCCAGAGGGACCACCCCAAAATCACAGAGTCACTGTCCCAGAGGGAACACCCCAACATCACAGAGTCACTGTCCCAGAGGGATCACCCCCAAAATCACAGAGTCACTGTCCCAGAGGGATCACCCCAAAACCACAGGGTCACTGTCTCAGAGGGATCACCCCAAAATCACAGGGTCACTGTCCCAGAGGGATCACCCCAAAATCACAGGGTCACTGTCCCAGAGGGAACACCCCAAAATCACACGATCACTGTTCCAGAAGGAACACCCCAAAATCCCAGGGTCACTGTCCCAGAGGGATCACTCCAAAACCACAGGGTCACTGTCTCAGAGGGATCACCCCAAAATCACAAGATCACTGTCCCATAGAGATCACGCCCAAAATCAGAGAATAACTGTCCCAAAGGGAACACCCCAAAATCACACGGTCACTGTTCCAGAGGGATCACTCCAAAATCACAGGGTCACTGTCCCAGAGGGAAAACCCAAAATCACAAGGTCACTGTGCCTGAGGGATCACCCCAAAATCACAGGGTCACTGTGGCAGAGGCAATACTCTGAAATCACAGGGTCACTGTCCCAGAGGATCCCCACAAAATCCCAGAGTCACTGTCCCAGAGGGATCACCCAAAATCACAGGGTCACTGTACCAGAGGGAACACGCCAAAATCACAGAGTCACTGTCCCACAGGGATCACCCTAAAATCACAGGGCACAGTCCGAGAGGGATCATCGCAAAATCACAGGGTCACTGTCCCAGAGCGATCACCCCAAAATCACAGGGTCACTGTCCCAGAGGGATCAACCCAAAATGACAGGGTCACTGTCTCAGAGGGATCACCCCCAAAATCACAGGGTCACTGTCCCAGAGGGAACACCCCAAAATCACAGGGTCACTGTACCAGAGGGAACACGCCAAAATCACAGAGTCACTGTCCCAGAGGGATCACCCTAAAATCACAGGGCACAGTCCGAGAGGGATCACCGCAAAATCACAGGGTCACTGTCCCAGAGGGATGAACCCAAAATGACAGGGTCACTGTCTCAGAGGGATCACCCCCAAAATCACAGGGTCACTGTCCCAGAGGGAACACCCCAAAATCACAGAGTCACTGTCCCAGAGGGAACACCCCAAAATCACAGAGTCACTGTCCCAGAGGGATCACCCCAAAATCACAGGGTCGCTGTCTGACAGGGATCACCCCAAAATCACAGGGTCACTGTCCCAAAGGGAACACCCCAAAATACCAGTGTCACTGTCCCAATGGGACCCACAAAATCACAGAGTCACTGTCCCAGAGGGATCACCCCAAAATCACAGGGTCGCTGTTGGACAGAGATCACCCCAAAATCACAGGTTCACTGTCCGAGAGGAAACACCCCAAAATCACAGAGTCAGTGTCACAGAGGGATCATCCCAAAATCACAGAGTCACTGTGCCAGAGGGTTCACCCCCAAAATCACAGAGTCACTGGCCCAGTGGGAACACCCCAAAATCACAGGATCACTGTCCCAGAGGGACCACCCCAAAATCACAGAGTCACTGTCCCAGACGGAACACCCCAATATCACAGGGTCACTGTCCCAGAGGATCCCCACAAAATCCCAGAGTCACTGTCCCAGAGGGATCACCCAAAATCACAGGGTCACTGTACCAGAGGGAACACGCCAAAATCACAGAGTCACTGTCCCAGAGGGATCACCCTAAAATCACAGGGCACAGTCCGAGAGGGATCACCGCAAAATCACAGGGTCACTGTCCCAGAGCGATCACCCCAAAATCACAGGGTCACTGTCCCAGAGGGATCAACCCAAAATGACAGGGTCACTGTCTCAGAGGGATCACCCCCAAAATCACAGAGTCACTGTTCCAGAGGGAATCCCCAAAATCCAGAGTCACTGTCCAAGAGGGATCACCCCAAAATACCAGTGTCACTGTCCCAAAGGGACCCACAAAATCACAGAGTCACTGACCCAGAGGGATCACCCCAAAATCACAGGGTCGCTGTCTGACAGGGATCACCCCAAAATCACAGGGTCACTGTCCCAAAGGGAACACCCCAAAATACCAGTGTCACTGTCCCAAAGGGACCCACAAAATCACAGAGTCACTGTCCCAAAGGGATCACCCCCAAAATCACAGGGTCACTGTCCCAGAGTGATCACCCCAAAATCACATGGTCACTGTCCCAGTGGGATCACCACAAAATCACAGGGTCACTGTCCCAGAGGGAACACCCCAAAATCGCAGGTTCACTGTCCCAGAGGGAACACCCCAACATCACAGGGCCACAGTCCCAGAGGGTTCACCCCAAAATCACAGAGTCACTGTCCCATAGGGATCACCACCAAAATCACAGGGTCACTGTCCCACAGGGAAGAACCCAAAATCATACGGTCACTGTCCAAGAGGATCCCCACAAAATCCGAGGGTCACTGTCCCAGAGGATCCCCACAAAATCCCAGGTTCACTGTCCCAGACGGAACCACCAAAATCACAGGGTCACTGTCCCAGAGGGAACACCCCAAAACACCAGAGTCACTGTCCCAGAGGGATCAATCCAAAATCACAGAGTCACTGTCCCAGAGGGATCACCCCAAAATCACAGGGTCGCTGTCTGACAGGGATCACCCCAAAATCACAGGGTCACTGTCCCAAAGGGAACACCCCAAAATACCAGTGTCACTGTCCCAATGGGACCCACAAAATCACAGAGTCACTGTCCCAGAGGGAACACCCCAAAATCACAGGGTCGCTGTCTGACAGGGATCACCCCAAAATCACAGGTTCACTGTCCCAGAGTAAACACCCCAAAATCACTGAGTCAGTGTCACAGAGGGATCATCCCAAAATCACAGAGTCACTGTCCCAGAGGGTTCACCCCCAAAATCACAGAGTCACTGGCCCAGTGGGGACACCGCAAAATCACAGGATCACTGTCCCAGAGGGACCACCCCAAAATCACAGAGTCACTGTCCCAGACGGAACACCCCAAAATCACAGGGTCACTGTCCCAGTGGGACCACCCCCAAAATCACAGAGTCACTGTCCCAGAGGGAACACCCCAACATCACAGAGTCACTGTTCCAGAGGGAATCCCCAAAATCCAGAGTCACTGTCCCAGAGGGATCACCCCAAAATACCAGTGTCACTGTCCCAAAGGGACCCACAAAATCACAGAGTCACTGTCCCAGAGGGATCACCCCAAAATCACAGGGTCGCTGTCTGACAGGGATCACCCCAAAATCACAGGGTCACTGTCCCAAAGGGAACACCCCAAAATACCAGTGTCACTGTCCCAAAGGGACCCACAAAATCACAGAGTCACTGTCCCAAAGGGATCACCCCCAAAATCACAGGGTCACTGTCCCAGAGTGATCACCCCAAAATCACATGGTCACTGTCCCAGTGGGATCACCACAAAATCACAGGGTCACTGTCCCAGAGGGAACACCCCAAAATCGCAGGTTCACTGTCCCAGAGGGAACACCCCAACATCACAGGGTCACAGTCCCAGAGGGTTCACCCCAAAATCACAGAGTCACTGTCCCACAGGGAAGAACCCAAAATCATACGGTCACTGTCCAAGAGGATCCCCACAAAATCCGAGGGTCACTGTCCCAGAGGATCCCCACAAAATCCCAGGTTCACTGTCCCAGACGGAACCACCAAAATCACAGGGTCACTGTCCCAGAGGGAACACCCCAAAACACCAGAGTCACTGTCCCAGAGGGATCAATCCAAAATCACAGAGTCACTGTCCCAGAGGGATCACCCCAAAATCACAGGGTCGCTGTCTGACAGGGATCACCCCAAAATCACAGGGTCACTGTCCCAAAGGAAACACCCCAAAATACCAGTGTCACTGTCCCAATGGGACCCACAAAATCACAGAGTCACTGTCCCAGAGGGATCACCCCAAAATCACAGGGTCGCTGTCTGACAGGGATCACCCCAAAATCACAGGTTCACTGTCCCAGAGTAAACACCCCAAAATCACTGAGTCAGTGTCACAGAGGGATCATCCCAAAATCACAGAGTCACTGTCCCAGAGGGTCCACCCCCAAAATCACAGAGTCACTGGCCCAGTGGGGACACCGCAAAATCACAGGATCACTGTCCCAGAGGGACCACCCCAAAATCACAGAGTCACTGTCCCAGACGGAACACCCCAAAATCACAGGGTCACTGTCCCAGACGGAACACCCCAAAATTACAGGGTCACTGTCCCAGAGGGATCACCCCAAAATCACAGGGTCACTGTCCCAGAGGATCCCCACAAAATCCCAGAGTCACTGTCCCAGAGGGATCACCCAAAATCACAGGGTCACTGTCCCAGACCGATCACCCCAAAATCACAGGATCACTGTCCCAGAGGGATCACCCCCAAAATCACAGAGTCACTGTCCCAGAGGGAACACCCCAAAATCACAGAGTCACTGTCCCAGAGGGAACACCCCAACATCACAGAGTCACTGTCCCAGAGGGACCACCCCCAAAATCACAGAGTCACTGTCCCAGAGGGAACACCCCAACATCACAGAGTCACTGTCCCAGAGGGATCACCCTCAAAATCACAGAGTCACTGTCCCAGAGGGAACACCCCAAAATCACAGAGTCACTGTCCCAGAGGGAACACCCCAACATCACAGGGTCACTGTCCCAGAGGGAACACCCCAAAATCACAGGGTCACTGTCCCAGAGGGATCACCCCAAAATCACAGAGTCACTGTCCCAGAGGGAACACCCCAACATCACAGGGTCACTGTCCCAGATGGAACACCCCAAAGTCGCAGGTTCACTGTCCCAGAGGGAACACCCCAACATCACAGGGTCATAGTCCCAGAGGGATCACCCCAAAATCACAGAGTCACTGTCCCATAGGGATCACCACCAAAATCACAGGGTCACTGTCCCAGAGGGATCACCCCCCAAAATCACAGAGTCACTGTCTCAGAGGGATCACCCCCAAAATCACAGGGTCACTGTCCCAGAGGGATCACCCCAAAACCACAGGGTCACGGTCTCAGAGGGATCACCCCAAAATCACAGGGTCACTGTCCCAGAGGGATCACCCCAAAATCATAGGGTCACTGTCCCAGAGGGAACACCCCAAAATCACACGATCACTGTTCCAGAAGGAACACCCCAAAATCACAGGGTCACTGTCCCAGAGAAACCCCACAAAATCCCAGAGTCACTGTCCCGGAGGGAAACACCAAAATCACAGGGTCACTGTTCCAGAGGGAATCCCCAAAATCCAGAGTCACTGTCCCAGACGGACCACCCCAAAATCACAGGGTCGCTGTCTGACAGGGATCACCCCAAAATCACAGGGTCACTGTCCCAAAGGGAACACCCCAAAATACCAGTGTCACTGTCCCAAAGGGACCCACAAAATCACAGAGGCACTGTCCCAGAGGGATCACCCCAAAATCACAGGGTCGCTGTCTGACAGGGATCACCCCAAAATCACAGGTTCACTGTCCCAGAGGAAACACCCCAAAATCACAGAGTCAGTGTCACAGAGGGATCATCCCAAAATCACAGGGTCACTGTCCCAGAGGGATCACCCCCAAAATCACAGACTCACTGTCTCAGAGGGATCACCCCCAAAATCACAGGGTCACTGTCCCAGAGGGATCACCCCAAAACCACAGGGTCACTGTCTCAGAGGGATCACACCAAAATCACAGGGTCAGTGTCCCAGAGGGATCACCCCAAAATCACAGGGTCACTGTCCCAGAGGGAACACCCCAAAATCACACGATCACTGTTCCAGAAGGAACACCCCAAAATCACAGGGTCACTGTCCCAGAGAAACCCCACAAAATCCCAGAGTCACTGTCTCGGAGGGAAACACCAAAATCACAGGGTCACTGTTCCAGAGGGAATCCCCAAAATCCAGAGTCACTGTCCCAGAGGGATCACCCCAAAATACCAGTGTCACTGTCCCAAAGGGACCCACAAAATCACAGAGTCACTGTCCCAGAGGGATCACCCCAAAATCACAGGGACGCTGTCTGACAGGGATCACCCCAAAATCACAGGGTCACTGTCCCAAAGGGAACACCCCAAAATACCAGTGTCACTGTCCCAAAGGGACCCACAAAATCACAGAGTCACTGTCCCAAAGGGATCACCCCCAAAATCACAGGGTCACTGTCCCAGAGTGATCACCCCAAAATCACATGGTCACTGTCCCAGTGGGATCACCACAAAATCACAGGGTCACTGTCCCAGAGGGAACACCCCAAAATCGCAGGTTCACTGTCCCAGAGGGAACACCCCAACATCACAGGGTCACAGTCCCAGAGGGTTCACCCCAAAATCACAGAGTCACTGTCCCATAGGGATCACCACCAAAATCACAGGGTCACTGTCCCAGAGGGACCACCCCCAAAATCACAGAGTCACTGTCCCAGAGGGAACACCCCAACATCACAGAGTCACTGTTCCAGAGGGAATCCCCAAAATCCAGAGTCACTGTCCCAGAGGGATCACCCCAAAATACCAGTGTCACTGTCCCAAAGGGACCCACAAAATCACAGAGTCACTGTCCCAGAGGGATCACCCCAAAATCACAGGGTCGCTGTCTGACAGGGATCACCCCAAAATCACAGGGTCACTGTCCCAAAGGGAACACCCCAAAATACCAGTGTCACTGTCCCAATGGGACCCACAAAATCACAGAGTCACTGTCCCAAAGGGATCACCCCCAAAATCACAGGGTCACTGTCCCAGAGTGATCACCCCAAAATCACATGGCCACTGTCCCAGTGGGATCACCACAAAATCACAGGGTCACTGTCCCAGAGGGAACACCCCAAAATCGCAGGTTCACTGTCCCAGAGGGAACACCCCAACATCACAGGGTCACAGTCCCAGAGGGTTCACCCCAAAATCACAGAGTCACTGTCCCACAGGGAAGAACCCAAAATCATACGGTCACTGTCCAAGAGGATCCCCACAAAATCCGAGGGTCACTGTCCCAGAGGATCCCCACAAAATCCCAGGTTCACTGTCCCAGACGGAACCACCAAAATCACAGGGTCACTGTCCCAGAGGGAACACCCCAAAACACCAGAGTCACTGTCCCAGAGGGATCAATCCAAAATCACAGAGTCACTGTCCCAGAGGGATCACCCCAAAATCACAGGGTCGCTGTCTGACAGGGATCACCCCAAAATCACAGGGTCACTGTCCCAAAGGAAACACCCCAAAATACCAGTGTCACTGTCCCAATGGGACCCACAAAATCACAGAGTCACTGTCCCAGAGGGATCACCCCAAAATCACAGGGTCGCTGTCTGACAGGGATCACCCCAAAATCACAGGTTCACTGTCCCAGAGTAAACACCCCAAAATCACTGAGTCAGTGTCACAGAGGGATCATCCCAAAATCACAGAGTCACTGTGCCAGAGGGTTCACCCCCAAAATCACAGAGTCACTGGCACAGTGGGGACACCGCAAAATCACAGGATCACTGTCCCAGAGGGACCACCCCAAAATCACAGAGTCACTGTCCCAGACGGAACACCCCAAAATCACAGGGTCACTGTCCCAGACGGAACACCCCAAAATTACAGGGTCACTGTCCCAGAGGGATCACCCCAAAATCACAGGGTCACTGTCCCAGAGGATCCCCACAAAATCCCAGAGTCACTGTCCCAGAGGGATCACCCAAAATCACAGGGTCACTGTCCCAGACCGATCACCCCAAAATCACAGGATCACTGTCCCAGAGGGATCACCCCCAAAATCACAGAGTCACTGTCCCAGAGGGAACACCCCAAAATCACAGAGTCACTGTCCCAGAGGGAACACCCCAACATCACAGAGTCACTGTCCCAGAGGGACCACCCCCAAAATCACAGAGTCACTGTCCCAGAGGGATCACCCCCAAAATCACAGAGTCACTGTCCCAGAGGGAACACCCCAACATCACAGGGTCACTGTCCCAGAGGGAACACCCCAAAATCGCAGGTTCACTGTCCCAGAGGGAACACCCCAACATCACAGGGTCATAGTCCCAGAGGGTTCACCCCAAAATCACAGAGTCAGTGTCACAGAGGGATCATCCCAAAATCACAGGGTCACTGTCCCAGAGGGATCACCACCAAAATCACAGGGTCACTGTCCCAGAGGGATCACCCCCAAAATGACAGAGTCACTGCCTCAGAGGGATCACCCCCAAAATCACAGGGTCACTGTCCCAGAGGGATCACCCCAAAACCACAGGGTCACTGTCTCAGAGGGATCACCCCAAAATCACAGGGTCTCTGTCCCAGAGGGATCACCCCAAAATCACAGGGTCACTGTCCCAGAGGGAACACCCCAAAATCACACGGTCACTGTTCCAGAAGGAACACCCCAAAATCCCAGGGTCACTGTCCCAGAGGGATCACTCCAAAACCACAGGGTCACTATCTCAGAGGGATCACCCCAAAATCAAAAGATCACTGTCCCATAGAGATCACGCCCAAAATCAGAGAATAACTGTCCCAAAGGGAACACCCCAAAATCACACGGTCACTGTTCCAGAGGGATCACTCCAAAATCACAGGGTCACTGTCCCAGAGGGAAACCCCAAAATCACAAGGTCACTGTGCCTGAGGGATCACCCCAAAATCACAGGGTCACTGTGGCAGAGGCAATACTCTGAAATCACAGGGTCACTGTCCCAGAGGATCCCCACAAAATCCCAGAGTCACTGTCCCAGGGGGATCACCCAAAATCACAGGGTCACTGTACCAGAGGGAACACGCCAAAATCACAGAGTCACTGTCCCAGAGGGATCACCCTAAAATCACAGGGCACAGTCCGAGAGGGATCACCGCAAAATCACAGGGTCACTGTCCAAGAGCGATCACCCCAAAATCACAGACTCACTGTCCCAGAGGGATCAACCCAAAATGACAGGGTCACTGTCTCAGAGGGATCACCCCCAAAATCACAGGGTCACTGTCCCAGAGGGAACACCCCAAAATCACAGAGTCACTGTCCCAGAGGGACCACACCAAAATCACAGGGTTGCTGTCTGACAGGGATCACCCCAAAATCACAGGGTCACTGTCCCAAAGGGAACACCCCAAAATACCAGTGTCACTGTCCCAATGGGACCCACAAAATCACAGAGTCACTGTCCCAGAGGGATCACCCCAAAATCACAGGGTCGCTGTCTGACAGGGATCACCCCAAAATCACAGGTTCACTGTCCGAGAGGAAACACCCCAAAATCACAGAGTCAGTGTCACAGAGGGATCATCCCAAAATCACAGAGTCACTGTGCCAGAGGGTTCACCCCCAAAATCACAGAGTCACTGGCCCAGTGGGAACACCCCAAAATCACAGAGTCACTGTCCCAGAGGGAACACCCCAAAATCACAGAGTCACTGTCCCAGACGGAACACCCCAAAATCACAGGGTCACTGTCCCAGAGGATCCCCACAAAATCCCAGAGTCACTGTCCCAGAGGGATCACCCAAAATCACAGGGTCACTGTCCCAGACCGATCACCCCAAAATCACAGGATCACTGTCCCAGAGGGATCACCCCCAAAATCACAGAGTCACTGTCCCAGAGGGAACACCCCAAAATCACAGAGTCACTGTCCCAGAGGGAACACCCCAACATCACAGAGTCACTGTCCCAGAGGGACCACCCCCAAAATCACAGAGTCACTGTCCCAGAGGGAACACCCCAACATCACAGAGTCACTGTCCCAGAGGGATCACCCCCAAAATCACAGAGTCACTGTCCCAGAGGGAACACCCCAACATCACAGGGTCACTGTCCCAGAGGGAACACCCCAAAATCGCAGGTTCACTGTCCCAGAGGGAACACCCCAACATCACAGGGTCATAGTCCCAGAGGGTTCACCCCAAAATCACAGAGTCACTGTCCCATAGGGATCACCACCAAAATCACAGGGTCACTGTCCCAGAGGGACCATCCCCAAAATGACAGAGTCACTGCCTCAGAGGAATCACCCCGAAAATCACAGGGTCACTGTCCCAGAGGGATCACCCCAAAACCACAGGGTCACTGTCTCAGAGGGATCACCCCAAAATCACAGGGTCACTGTCCCAGAGGGATCACCCCAAAATCACAGGGTCACTGTCCCGGAGGGAACACCCCAAAATCACACGGTCACTGTTCCAGAAGGAACACCCCAAAATCCCAGGGTCACTGTCCCAGAGGGAACACCCCAAAATCACAGAGTCACTGTCCCAGAGGGATCACCCTAAAATCACAGGGCACAGTCCGAGAGGGATCACCCCAAAATCACAGGGTCACTGTCCCAGAGCGATCACCCCAAAATCACAGGGTCACTGTCCCAGAGGGATCAACCCAAAATGACAGGGTCACTGTCTCAGAGGGATCACCCCCAAAATCACAGGGTCACTGTCCCAGAGGGAACACCCCAAAATCACAGAGTCACTGTCCCAGAGGGAACACCCCAAAATCACAGGGTCGCTGTCTGACAGGGATCACCCCAAAATCACAGGGTCACTGTCCCAAAGGGAACACCCCAAAATACCAGTGTCACTGTCCCAATGGGACCCACAAAATCACAGAGTCACTGTCCCAGAGGGAACACCCCAAAATCACAGAGTCACTGTCCCAGAGGGAACACCCCAACATCACAGAGTCACTGTCCCAGAGGGACCACCCCCAAAATCACAGAGTCACTGTCGCAGAGGGAACACCCCAACATCACAGAGTCACTGTCCCAGAGGGATCACCCCCAAAATCACAGAGTCACTGTCCCAGGGGGAACACCCCAACATCACAGGGTCACTGTCCCAGAGGGAACACCCCAAAATCGCAGGTTCACTGTCCCAGAGGGAACACCCCAACATCACAGGGTCATAGTCCCAGAGGGTTCACCCCAAAATCACAGAGTCACTGTCCCATAGGGATCACCACCAAAATCACAGGGTCACTGTCCCAGAGGGATCATCCCCAAAATGACAGAGTCACTGCCTCAGAGGGATCACCCCCAAAATCACAGGGTCACTGTCCCAGAGGGATCACCCCAAAACCACAGGGTCACTGTCTCAGAGGGATCACCCCAAAATCACAGGGTCACTGTCCCAGAGGGATCACCCCAAAATCACAGGGTCACTGTCCCAGAGGGAACACCCCAAAATCACACGATCACTGTTCCAGAAGGAACACCCCAAAATCCCAGGGTCACTGTCCCAGAGGGATCACTCCAAAACCACAGGGTCACTGTCTCAGAGGGATCACCCCAAAATCACAAGATCACTGTCCCATAGAGATCACGCCCAAAATCAGAGAATAACTGTCCCAAAGGGAACACCCCAAAATCACACGGTCACTGTTCCAGAGGGATCACTCCAAAATCAAAGGGTCACTGTCCCAGAGGGAAACCCCAAAATCACAAGGTCACTGTGCCTGAGGGATCACCCCAAAATCACAGGGTCACTGTGGCAGAGGCAATACTCTGAAATCACAGGGTCACTGTCCCAGAGGATCCCCACAAAATCCCAGAGTCACTGTCCCAGAGGGATCACCCAAAATCACAGGGTCACTGTACCAGAGGGAACACGCCAAAATCACAGAGTCACTGTCCCAGAGGGATCACCCTAAAATCACAGGGCACAGTCCGAGAGGGATCACCCCAAAATCACAGGGTCACTGTCCCAGAGCGATCACCCCAAAATCACAGGGTCACTGTCCCAGAGGGATCAACCCAAAATGACAGGGTCACTGTCTCAGAGGGATCACCCCCAAAATCACAGGGTCACTGTCCCAGAGGGAACACCCCAAAATCACAGGGTCACTGTCCCAGAGGGAACACCCCAAAATCACAGGGTCGCTGTCTGACAGGGATCACCCCAAAATCACAGGGTCACTGTCCCAAAGGGAACACCCCAAAATACCAGTGTCACTGTCCCAATGGGACCCACAAAATCACAGAGTCACTGTCCCAGAGGGATCACCCCAAAATCACAGGGTCGCTGTCTGACAGGGATCACCCCAAAATCACAGGTTCACTGTCCGAGAGGAAACACCCCAAAATCACAGAGTCAGTGTCACAGAGGGATCATCCCAAAATCACAGAGTCACTGTGCCAGAGGGTTCACCCCCAAAATCACAGAGTCACTGGCCCAGTGGGAACACCCCAAAATCACAGGATCACTGTCCCAGAGGGACCACCCCAAAATCACAGAGTCACTGTCCCAGACGGAACACCCCAAAATCACAGGGTCACTGTCCCAGACGGAACACCCCAAAATTACAGGGTAACTGTCCCAGAGGGATCACCCCAAAATCACAGGGTCACTGTCCCAGAGGATCCCCACAAAATCCCAGAGTCACTGTCCCAGAGGGATCACCCAAAATCACAGGGTCACTGTCCCAGACCGATCACCCCAAAATCACAGGATCACTGTCCCAGAGGGATAACCCCCAAAATCACAGAGCCACTGTCCCAGAGGGAACACCCCAAAATTGCAGAGTCACTGTCCCAGAGGGAACACCCCAACATCACAGATTGACTGTCCCAGAGGGAACACCCCCAAAATCACAGAGTCACTGTCCCAGAGGGAACACCCCAACATCACAGAGTCACGGTCCCAGAGGGATCACCCCCAAAATCACAGAGTCACTGGCCCAGTGGGGACACCCCAAAATCACACGGTCACTGTTCCAGAAGGAACACCCCAAAATCCCAGGGTCACTGTCCCAGAGGGATCACTCCAAAACCACAGGGTCACTGTCTCAGAGGGATCACCCCAAAATCACAAGATCACTGTCCCATAGAGATCACGCCCAAAATCAGAGAATAACTGTCCCAAAGGGAACACCCCAAAATCACACGGTCACTGTTCCAGAGGGATCACTCCAAAATCACAGGGTCACTGTCCCAGAGGGAAACCCCAAAATCACAAGGTCACTGTGCCTGAGGGATCACCCCAAAATCACAGGGTCACTGTGGCAGAGGCAATACTCTGAAATCACAGGGTCACTGTCCCAGAGGATCCCCACAAAATCCCAGAGTCACTGTCCCAGAGGGATCACCCAAAATCACAGGGTCACTGTACCAGAGGGAACACGCCAAAATCACAGAGTCACTGTCCCAGAGGGATCACCCTAAAATCACAGGGCACAGTCCGAGAGGGATCACCCCAAAATCACAGGGTCACTGTCCCAGAGCGATCACCCCAAAATCACAGGGTCACTGTCCCAGAGGGATCAACCCAAAATGACAGGGTCACTGTCTCAGAGGGATCACCCCCAAAATCACAGGGTCACTGTCCCAGAGGGAACACCCCAAAATCACAGAGTCACTGTCCCAGAGGGAACACCCCAAAATCACAGGGTCGCTGTCTGACAGGGATCACCCCAAAATCACAGGGTCACTGTCCCAAAGGGAACACCCCAAAATACCAGTGTCACTGTCCCAATGGGACCCACAAAATCACAGAGTCACTGTCCCAGAGGGATCACCCCAAAATCACAGGGTCGCTGTCTGACAGGGATCACCCCAAAATCACAGGTTCACTGTCCGAGAGGAAACACCCCAAAATCACAGAGTCAGTGTCACAGAGGGATCATCCCAAAATCACAGAGTCACTGTGCCAGAGGGTTCACCCCCAAAATCACAGAGTCACTGGCCCAGTGGGAACACCCCAAAATCACAGGATCACTGTCCCAGAGGGACCACCCCAAAATCACAGAGTCACTGTCCCAGACGGAACACCCCAAAATCACAGGGTCACTGTCCCAGACGGAACACCCCAAAATTACAGGGTAACTGTCCCAGAGGGATCACCCCAAAATCACAGGGTCACTGTCCCAGAGGATCCCCACAAAATCCCAGAGTCACTGTCCCAGAGGGATCACCCAAAATCACAGGGTCACTGTCCCAGACCGATCACCCCAAAATCACAGGATCACTGTCCCAGAGGGATAACCCCCAAAATCACAGAGTCACTGTCCCAGAGGGAACACCCCGAAATTACAGAGTCACTGTCCCAGAGGGAACACCCCAACATCACAGAGTCACTGTCCCAGAGGGAACACCCCCAAAATCACAGAGTCACTGTCCCAGAGGGAACACCCCAACATCACAGAGTCACGGTCCCAGAGGGATCACCCCCAAAATCACAGAGTCACTGGCCCAGTGGGGACACCGCAAAATCACAGGATCACTGTCCCAGAGGGACCACCCCAAAATCACAGAGTCACTGTCCCAGAGGGAACACCCCAAAATCACAGGGTCACTGTCCCAGAGGGAACACCCCAAAGTCGCAGGTTCACTGTCCCAGAGGGAACACCCCAACATCACAGGGTCATAGTCCCAGAGGGTTCACCCCAAAATCACAGAGTCACTGTCCCATAGGGATCACCACCAAAATCACAGGGTCACTGTCCAAGAGGGATCACCCCCAAAATCACAGAGTCACTGTCTCAGAGGGATCACCCCCAAAATCACAGGGTCACTGTCCCAGAGGGATCACCCCAAAACCACAGGGTCACTGTCTCAGAGGGATCACCCCAAAATCACAGGGTCACTGTCCCAGAGGGATCACCCCAAAATCATAGGGTCACTGTCCCAGAGGGAACACCCCAAAATCACACGATCACTGTTCCAGAAGGAACACCCCAAAATCACAGGGTCACTGTCCCAGAGAAACCCCACAAAATCCCAGAGTCACTGTCCCGGAGGGAAACACCAAAGTCACAGGGTCACTGTTCCAGAGGGAATCCCCAAAATCCAGAGTCACTGTCCCAGAGGGACCACCCCAAAATCACAGGGTCGCTGTCTGACAGGGATCACCCCAAAATCACAGGGTCACTGTCCGAAAGGGAACACCCCAAAATACCAGTGTCACTGTCCCAAAGGGACCCACAAAATCACAGAGTCACTGTCCCAGAGGGATCACCCCAAAATCACAGGGTCGCTGTCTGACAGGGATCACCCCAAAATCACAGGTTCACTGTCCCAGAGGAAACACCCCAAAATCACAGAGTCAGTGTCACAGAGGGATCATCCCAAAATCACAGGGTCACTGTCCCAGAGGGATCACCCCAAAACCACAGGGTCACTGTCTCAGAGGGATCACACCAAAATCACAGGGTCAGTGTCCCAGAGGGATCACCCCAAAATCACAGGGTCACTGTCCCAGAGGGAACACCCCAAAATCACACGATCACTGTTCCAGAAGGAACACCCCAAAATCACAGGGTCACTGTCCCAGAGAAACCCCACAAAATCCCAGAGTCACTGTCTCGGAGGGAAACACCAAAATCACAGGGTCACTGTGCCTGAGGGATCACCCCAAAATCACAGGGTCACTGTGGCAGAGGCAATACTCTGAAATCACAGGGTCACTGTCCCAGAGGATCCCCACAAAATCCCAGAGTCACTGTCCCAGAGGGATCACCCAAAATCACAGGGTCACTGTACCAGAGGGAACACGCCAAAATCACAGAGTCACTGTCCCAGAGGGATCACCCTAAAATCACAGGGCACAGTCCGAGAGGGATCACCCCAAAATCACAGGGTCACTGTCCCAGAGCGATCACCCCAAAATCACAGGGTCACTGTCCCAGAGGGATCAACCCAAAATGACAGGGTCACTGTCTCAGAGGGATCACCCCCAAAATCACAGGGTCACTGTCCCAGAGGGAACACCCCAAAATCACAGAGTCACTGTCCCAGAGGGAACACCCCAAAATCACAGGGTCGCTGTCTGACAGGGATCACCCCAAAATCACAGGGTCACTGTCCCAAAGGGAACACCCCAAAATACCAGTGTCACTGTCCCAATGGGACCCACAAAATCACAGAGTCACTGTCCCAGAGGGATCACCCCAAAATCACAGGGTCGCTGTCTGACAGGGATCACCCCAAAATCACAGGTTCACTGTCCGAGAGGAAACACCCCAAAATCACAGAGTCAGTGTCACAGAGGGATCATCCCAAAATCACAGAGTCACTGTGCCAGAGGGTTCACCCCCAAAATCACAGAGTCACTGGCCCAGTGGGAACACCCCAAAATCACAGGATCACTGTCCCAGAGGGACCACCCCAAAATCACAGAGTCACTGTCCCAGACGGAACACCCCAAAATCACAGGGTCACTGTCCCAGACGGAACACCCCAAAATTACAGGGTAACTGTCCCAGAGGGATCACCCCAAAATCACAGGGTCACTGTCCCAGAGGATCCCCACAAAATCCCAGAGTCACTGTCCCAGAGGGATCACCCAAAATCACAGGGTCACTGTCCCAGACCGATCACCCCAAAATCACAGGATCACTGTCCCAGAGGGATAACCCCCAAAATCACAGAGCCACTGTCCCAGAGGGAACACCCCAAAATTGCAGAGTCACTGTCCCAGAGGGAACACCCCAACATCACAGATTGACTGTCCCAGAGGGAACACCCCCAAAATCACAGAGTCACTGTCCCAGAGGGAACACCCCAACATCACAGAGTCACGGTCCCAGAGGGATCACCCCCAAAATCACAGAGTCACTGGCCCAGTGGGGACACCCCAAAATCACACGGTCACTGTTCCAGAAGGAACACCCCAAAATCCCAGGGTCACTGTCCCAGAGGGATCACTCCAAAACCACAGGGTCACTGTCTCAGAGGGATCACCCCAAAATCACAAGATCACTGTCCCATAGAGATCACGCCCAAAATCAGAGAATAACTGTCCCAAAGGGAACACCCCAAAATCACACGGTCACTGTTCCAGAGGGATCACTCCAAAATCACAGGGTCACTGTCCCAGAGGGAAACCCCAAAATCACAAGGTCACTGTGCCTGAGGGATCACCCCAAAATCACAGGGTCACTGTGGCAGAGGCAATACTCTGAAATCACAGGGTCACTGTCCCAGAGGATCCCCACAAAATCCCAGAGTCACTGTCCCAGAGGGATCACCCAAAATCACCGGGTCACTGTACCAGAGGGAACACGCCAAAATCACAGAGTCACTGTCCCAGAGGGATCACCCTAAAATCACAGGGCACAGTCCGAGAGGGATCACCCCAAAATCACAGGGTCACTGTCCCAGAGCGATCACCCCAAAATCACAGGGTCACTGTCCCAGAGGGATCAACCCAAAATGACAGGGTCACTGTCTCAGAGGGATCACCCCCAAAATCACAGGGTCACTGTCCCAGAGGGAACACCCCAAAATCACAGAGTCACTGTCCCAGAGGGAACACCCCAAAATCACAGGGTCGCTGTCTGACAGGGATCACCCCAAAATCACAGGGTCACTGTCCCAAAGGGAACACCCCAAAATACCAGTGTCACTGTCCCAATGGGACCCACAAAATCACAGAGTCACTGTCCCAGAGGGATCACCCCAAAATCACAGGGTCGCTGTCTGACAGGGATCACCCCAAAATCACAGGTTCACTGTCCGAGAGGAAACACCCCAAAATCACAGAGTCAGTGTCACAGAGGGATCATCCCAAAATCACAGAGTCACTGTGCCAGAGGGTTCACCCCCAAAATCACAGAGTCACTGGCCCAGTGGGAACACCCCAAAATCACAGGATCACTGTCCCAGAGGGACCACCCCAAAATCACAGAGTCACTGTCCCAGACGGAACACCCCAAAATCACAGGGTCACTGTCCCAGACGGAACACCCCAAAATTACAGGGTAACTGTCCCAGAGGGATCACCCCAAAATCACAGGGTCACTGTCCCAGAGGATCCCCACAAAATCCCAGAGTCACTGTCCCAGAGGGATCACCCAAAATCACAGGGTCACTGTCCCAGACCGATCACCCCAAAATCACAGGATCACTGTCCCAGAGGGATAACCCCCAAAATCACAGAGTCACTGTCCCAGAGGGAACACCCCGAAATTACAGAGTCACTGTCCCAGAGGGAACACCCCAACATCACAGAGTCACTGTCCCAGAGGGAACACCCCCAAAATCACAGAGTCACTGTCCCAGAGGGAACACCCCAACATCACAGAGTCACGGTCCCAGAGGGATCACCCCCAAAATCACAGAGTCACTGGCCCAGTGGGGACACCGCAAAATCACAGGATCACTGTCCCAGAGGGACCACCCCAAAATCACAGAGTCACTGTCCCAGAGGGAACACCCCAAAATCACAGGGTCACTGTCCCAGAGGGAACACCCCAAAGTCGCAGGTTCACTGTCCCAGAGGGAACACCCCAACATCACAGGGTCATAGTCCCAGAGGGTTCACCCCAAAATCACAGAGTCACTGTCCCATAGGGATCACCACCAAAATCACAGGGTCACTGTCCAAGAGGGATCACCCCCAAAATCACAGAGTCACTGTCTCAGAGGGATCACCCCCAAAATCACAGGGTCACTGTCCCAGAGGGATCACCCCAAAACCACAGGGTCACTGTCTCAGAGGGATCACCCCAAAATCACAGGGTCACTGTCCCAGAGGGATCACCCCAAAATCATAGGGTCACTGTCCCAGAGGGAACACCCCAAAATCACACGATCACTGTTCCAGAAGGAACACCCCAAAATCACAGGGTCACTGTCCCAGAGAAACCCCACAAAATCCCAGAGTCACTGTCCCGGAGGGAAACACCAAAGTCACAGGGTCACTGTTCCAGAGGGAATCCCCAAAATCCAGAGTCACTGTCCCAGAGGGACCACCCCAAAATCACAGGGTCGCTGTCTGACAGGGATCACCCCAAAATCACAGGGTCACTGTCCGAAAGGGAACACCCCAAAATACCAGTGTCACTGTCCCAAAGGGACCCACAAAATCACAGAGTCACTGTCCCAGAGGGATCACCCCAAAATCACAGGGTCGCTGTCTGACAGGGATCACCCCAAAATCACAGGTTCACTGTCCCAGAGGAAACACCCCAAAATCACAGAGTCAGTGTCACAGAGGGATCATCCCAAAATCACAGGGTCACTGTCCCAGAGGGATCACCCCAAAACCACAGGGTCACTGTCTCAGAGGGATCACACCAAAATCACAGGGTCACTGTCCCAGAGGGAACACCCCAAAATCACACGATCACTGTTCCAGAAGGAACACCCCAAAATCACAGGGTCACTGTCCCAGAGAAACCCCACAAAATCCCAGAGTCACTGTCTCGGAGGGAAACACCAAAATCACAGGGTCACTGTGCCTGAGGGATCACCCCAAAATCACAGGGTCACTGTGGCAGAGGCAATACTCTGAAATCACAGGGTCACTGTCCCAGAGGATCCCCACAAAATCCCAGAGTCACTGTCCCAGAGGGATCACCCAAAATCACAGGGTCACTGTACCAGAGGGAACACGCCAAAATCACAGAGTCACTGTCCCAGAGGGATCACCCTAAAATCACAGGGCACAGTCCGAGAGGGATCACCCCAAAATCACAGGGTCACTGTCCCAGAGCGATCACCCCAAAATCACAGGGTCACTGTCCCAGAGGGATCAACCCAAAATGACAGGGTCACTGTCTCAGAGGGATCACCCCCAAAATCACAGGGTCACTGTCCCAGAGGGAACACCCCAAAATCACAGAGTCACTGTCCCAGAGGGAACACCCCAAAATCACAGGGTCGCTGTCTGACAGGGATCACCCCAAAATCACAGGGTCACTGTCCCAAAGGGAACACCCCAAAATACCAGTGTCACTGTCCCAATGGGACCCACAAAATCACAGAGTCACTGTCCCAGAGGGATCACCCCAAAATCACAGGGTCGCTGTCTGACAGGGATCACCCCAAAATCACAGGTTCACTGTCCGAGAGGAAACACCCCAAAATCACAGAGTCAGTGTCACAGAGGGATCATCCCAAAATCACAGAGTCACTGTGCCAGAGGGTTCACCCCCAAAATCACAGAGTCACTGGCCCAGTGGGAACACCCCAAAATCACAGGATCACTGTCCCAGAGGGACCACCCCAAAATCACAGAGTCACTGTCCCAGACGGAACACCCCAAAATCACAGGGTCACTGTCCCAGACGGAACACCCCAAAATTACAGGGTAACTGTCCCAGAGGGATCACCCCAAAATCACAGGGTCACTGTCCCAGAGGATCCCCACAAAATCCCAGAGTCACTGTCCCAGAGGGATAACCCAAAATCACAGGGTCACTGTCCCAGACCGATCACCCCAAAATCACAGGATCACTGTCCCAGAGGGATAACCCCCAAAATCACAGAGTCACTGTCCCAGAGGGAACACCCCAAAATTACAGAGTCACTGTCCCAGAGGGAACACCCCAACATCACAGAGTCACTGTCCCAGAGGGAACACCCCCAAAATCACAGAGTCACTGTCCCAGAGGGAACACCCCAACATCACAGAGTCACTGTCCCAGAGGGATCACCCCCAAAATCACAGAGTCACTGGCCCAGTGGGGACACCGCAAAATCACAGGATCACTGTCCCAGAGGGACCACCCCAAAATCACAGAGTCACTGTCCCAGAGGGAACACCCCAAAATCACAGGGTCACTGTCCCAGAGGGAACACCCCAAAGTCGCAGGTTCACTGTCCCAGAGGGAACACCCCAACATCACAGGGTCATAGTCCCAGAGGGTTCACCCCAAAATCACAGAGTCACTGTCCCATAGGGATCACCACCAAAATCACAGGGTCACTGTCCCAGAGGGATCACCCCCAAAATCACAGAGTCACTGTCTCAGAGGGATCACCCCCAAAATCACAGGGTCACTGTCCCAGAGGGATCACCCCAAAACCACAGGGTCACTGTCTCAGAGGGATCACCCCAAAATCACAGGGTCACTGTCCCAGAGGGATCACCCCAAAATCATAGGGTCACTGTCCCAGAGGGAACACCCCAAAATCACACGATCACTGTTCCAGAAGGAACACCCCAAAATCACAGGGTCACTGTCCCAGAGAAACCCCACAAAATCCCAGAGTCACTGTCCCGGAGGGAAACACCAAAGTCACAGGGTCACTGTTCCAGAGGGAATCCCCAAAATCCAGAGTCACTGTCCCAGAGGGACCACCCCAAAATCACAGGGTCGCTGTCTGACAGGGATCACCCCAAAATCACAGGGTCACTGTCCGAAAGGGAACACCCCAAAATACCAGTGTCACTGTCCCAAAGGGACCCACAAAATCACAGAGTCACTGTCCCAGAGGGATCACCCCAAAATCACAGGGTCGCTGTCTGACAGGGATCACCCCAAAATCACAGGTTCACTGTCCCAGAGGAAACACCCCAAAATCACAGAGTCAGTGTCACAGAGGGATCATCCCAAAATCACAGGGTCACTGTCCCAGAGGGATCACCCCAAAACCACAGGGTCACTGTCTCAGAGGGATCACACCAAAATCACAGGGTCAGTGTCCCAGAGGGATCACCCCAAAATCACAGGGTCACTGTCCCAGAGGGAACACCCCAAAATCACACGATCACTGTTCCAGAAGGAACACCCCAAAATCACAGGGTCACTGTCCCAGAGAAACCCCACAAAATCCCAGAGTCACTGTCTCGGAGGGAAACACCAAAATCACAGGGTCACTGTTCCAGAGGGAATCCCCAAAATCCAGAGTCACTGTCCCAGAGGGATCACCCCAAAATACCAGTGTCACTGTCCCAAAGGGACCCACAAAATCACAGAGTCACTGTCCCAGAGGGATCACCCCAAAATCACAGGGTCGCTGTCTGACAGGGATCACCCCAAAATCACAGGGTCACTGTCCCAAAGGGAACACCCCAAAATACCAGTGTCACTGTCCCAAAGGGACCCACAAAATCACAGAGTCACTGTCCCAAAGGGATCACCCCCAAAATCACAGGGTCACTGTCCCAGAGTGATCACCCCAAAATCACATGGTCACTGTCCCAGTGGGATCACCACAAAATCACAGGGTCACTGTCCCAGAGGGAACACCCCAAAATCGCAGGTTCACTGTCCCAGAGGGAACACCCCAACATCACAGGGTCACAGTCCCAGAGGGTTCACCCCAAAATCACAGAGTCACTGTCCCATAGGGATCACCACCAAAATCACGGGGTCACTGTCCCAGAGGGACCACCCCCAAAATCACAGAGTCACTGTCCCAGAGGGAACACCCCAACATCACAGAGTCACTGTTCCAGAGGGAATCCCCAAAATCCAGAGTCACTGTCCCAGAGGGATCACCCCAAAATACCAGTGTCACTGTCCCAAAGGGACCCACAAAATCACAGAGTCACTGTCCCAGAGGGATCACCCCAAAATCACAGGGTCGCTGTCTGACAGGGATCACCCCAAAATCACAGGGTCACTGTCCCAAAGGGAACACCCCAAAATACCAGTGTCACTGTCCCAAAGGGACCCATAAAATCACAGAGTCACTGTCCCAAAGGGATCACCCCCAAAATCACAGGGTCACTGTCCCAGAGTGATCACCCCAAAATCACATGGTCACTGTCCCAGTGGGATCACCACAAAATCACAGGGTCACTGTCCCAGAGGGAACACCCCAAAATCGCAGGTTCACTGTCCCAGAGGGAACACCCCAAAACACCAGAGTCACTGTCCCAGAGGGATCAATCCAAAATCACAGAGTCACTGTCCCAGAGGGATCACCCCAAAATCACAGGGTCGCTGTCTGACAGGGATCACCCCAAAATCACAGGGTCACTGTCCCAAAGGAAACACCCCAAAATACCAGTGTCACTGTCCCAATGGGACCCACAAAATCACAGAGTCACTGTCCCAGAGGGATCACCCCAAAATCACAGGGTCGCTGTCTGACAGGGATCACCCCAAAATCACAGGTTCACTGTCCCAGAGTAAACACCCCAAAATCACTGAGTCAGTGTCACAGAGGGATCATCCCAAAATCACAGAGTCACTGTCCCAGAGGGTTCACCCCCAAAATCACAGAGTCACTGGCCCAGTGGGGACACCGCAAAATCACAGGATCACTGTCCCAGAGGGACCACCCCAAAATCACAGAGTCACTGTCCCAGACGGAACACCCCAAAATCACAGGGTCACTGTCCCAGACGGAACACCCCAAAATTACAGGGTCACTGTCCCAGAGGGATCACCCCAAAATCACAGGGTCACTGTCCCAGAGGATCCCCACAAAATCCCAGAGTCACTGTCCCAGAGGGATCACCCAAAATCACAGGGTCACTGTCCCAGACCGATCACCCCAAAATCACAGGATCACTGTCCCAGAGGGATCACCCCCAAAATCACAGAGTCACTGTCCCAGAGGGAACACCCCAAAATCACAGAGTCACTGTCCCAGAGGGAACACCCCAACATCACAGGGTCACTGTCCCAGAGGGAACACCCCAAAATCGCAGGTTCACTGTCCCAGAGGGAACACCCCAACATCACAGGGTCATAGTCCCAGAGGGTCCACCCCAAAATCACAGAGTCACTGTCCCATAGGGATCACCACCAAAATCACAGGGTCACTGTCCCAGAGGGATCACCCCCAAAATGACAGAGTCACTGCCTCAGAGGGATCACCCCCAAAATCACAGGGTCACTGTCCCAGAGGGATCACCCCAAAACCACAGGGTCACTGTCTCAGAGGGATCACCCCAAAATCACAGGGTCACTGTCCCAGAGGGATCACCCCAAAATCACAGGGTCACTGTCCCAGAGGGAACACCCCAAAATCACACGATCACTGTTCCAGAAGGAACACCCCAAAATCCCAGGGTCACTGTCCCAGAGGGATCACTCCAAAACCACAGGGTCACTATCTCAGAGGGATCACCCCAAAATCAAAAGATCACTGTCCCATAGAGATCACGCCCAAAATCAGAGAATAACTGTCCCAAAGGGAACACCCCAAAATCACACGGTCACTGTTCCAGAGGGATCACTCCAAAATCACAGGGTCACTGTCCCAGAGGGAAACCCCAAAATCACAAGGTCACTGTGCCTGAGGGATCACCCCAAAATCACAGGGTCACTGTGGCAGAGGCAATACTCTGAAATCACAGGGTCACTGTCCCAGAGGATCCCCACAAAATCCCAGAGTCACTGTCCCAGAGGGATCACCCAAAATCACAGGGTCACTGTACCAGAGGGAACACGCCAAAATCACAGAGTCACTGTCCCAGAGGGATCACCCTAAAATCACAGGGCACAGTCCGAGAGGGATCACCGCAAAATCACAGGGTCACTGTCCAAGAGCGATCACCCCAAAATCACAGAGTCACTGTCCCAGAGGGATCAACCCAAAATGACAGGGTCACTGTCTCAGAGGGATCACCCCCAAAATCACAGGGTCACTGTCCCAGAGGGAACACCCCAAAATCACAGAGTCACTGTCCCAGAGGGACCACCCCAAAATCACAGGGTCGCTGTCTGACAGGGATCACCCCAAAATCACAGGGTCACTGTCCCAAAGGGAACACCCCAAAATACCAGTGTCACTGTCCCAATGGGACCCACAAAATCACAGAGTCACTGTCCCAGAGGGATCACCCCAAAATCACAGGGTCGCTGTCTGACAGGGATCACCCCAAAATCACAGGTTCACTGTCCGAGAGGAAACACCCCAAAATCACAGAGTCATTGTCACAGAGGGATCATCCCAAAATCACAGAGTCACTGTGCCAGAGGGTTCACCCCCAAAATCACAGAGTCACTGGCCCAGTGGGAACACCCCAAAATCACAGAGTCACTGTCCCAGAGGGAACACCCCAAAATCACAGAGTCACTGTCCCAGACGGAACACCCCAAAATCACAGGGTCACTGTCCCAGAGGATCCCCACAAAATCCCAGAGTCACTGTCCCAGAGGGATCACCCAAAATCACAGGGTCACTGTCCCAGACCGATCACCCCAAAATCACAGGATCACTGTCCCAGAGGGATCACCCCCAAAATCACAGAGTCACTGTCCCAGAGGGAACACCCCAAAATCACAGAGTCACTGTCCCAGAGGGAACACCCCAACATCACAGAGTCACTGTCCCAGAGGGACCACCCCCAAAATCACAGAGTCACTGTCCCAGAGGGAACACCCCAACATCACAGAGTCACTGTCCCAGAGGGATCACCCCCAAAATCACAGAGTCACTGTCCCAGAGGGAACACCCCAACATCACAGGGTCACTGTCCCAGAGGGAACACCCCAAAATCGCAGGTTCACTGTCCCAGAGGGAACACCCCAACATCACAGGGTCATAGTCCCAGAGGGTTCACCCCAAAATCACAGAGTCACTGTCCCATAGGGATCACCACCAAAATCACAGGGTCACTGTCCCAGAGGGACCATCCCCAAAATGACAGAGTCACTGCCTCAGAGGAATCACCCCGAAAATCACAGGGTCACTGTCCCAGAGGGATCACCCCAAAACCACAGGGTCACTATCTCAGAGGGATCACCCCAAAATCACAGGGTCACTGTCCCAGAGGGATCACCCCAAAATCACAGGGTCACTGTCCCAGAGGGAACACCCCAAAATCACACGGTCACTGTTCCAGAAGGAACACCCCAAAATCCCAGGGTCACTGTCCCAGAGGGATCACTCCAAAACCACAGGGTCACTGTCTCAGAGGGATCACCCCAAAATCACAGGGTCACTGTCCCAGAGGGATCACCCCAAAATCACAGGGTCACTGTCCCAGAGGGAACACCCCAAAATCACACGGTCACTGTTCCAGAAGGAACACCCCAAAATCCCAGGGTCACTGTCCCAGAGGGAACACCCCAAAACACCAGAGTCACTGTCCCAGAGGGATCAATCCAAAATCACAGAGTCACTGTCCCAGAGGGATCACCCCAAAATCACAGGGTCGCTGTCTGACAGGGATCACCCCAAAATCACAGGGTCACTGTCCCAAAGGAAACACCCCAAAATACCAGTGTCACTGTCCCAATGGGACCCACAAAATCACAGAGTCACTGTCCCAGAGGGATCACCCCAAAATCACAGGGTCGCTGTCTGACAGGGATCACCCCAAAATCACAGGTTCACTGTCCCAGAGTAAACACCCCAAAATCACTGAGTCAGTGTCACAGAGGGATCATCCCAAAATCACAGAGTCACTGTCCCAGAGGGTTCACCCCCAAAATCACAGAGTCACTGGCCCAGTGGGGACACCGCAAAATCACAGGATCACTGTCCCAGAGGGACCACCCCAAAATCACAGAGTCACTGTCCCAGACGGAACACCCCAAAATCACAGGGTCACTGTCCCAGACGGAACACCCCAAAATTACAGGGTCACTGTCCCAGAGGGATCACCCCAAAATCACAGGGTCACTGTCCCAGAGGATCCCCACAAAATCCCAGAGTCACTGTCCCAGAGGGATCACCCAAAATCACAGGGTCACTGTCCCAGACCGATCACCCCAAAATCACAGGATCACTGTCCCAGAGGGATCACCCCCAAAATCACAGAGTCACTGTCCCAGAGGGAACACCCCAAAATCACAGAGTCACTGTCCCAGAGGGAACACCCCAACATCACAGAGTCACTGTCCCAGAGGGACCACCCCCAAAATCACAGAGTCACTGTCCCAGAGGGAACACCCCAACATCACAGAGTCACTGTCCCAGAGGGATCACCCCCAAAATCACAGAGTCACTGTCCCAGAGGGAACACCCCAACATCACAGGGTCACTGTCCCAGAGGGAACACCCCAAAATCGCAGGTTCACTGTCCCAGAGGGAACACCCCAACATCACAGGGTCATAGTCCCAGAGGGTCCACCCCAAAATCACAGAGTCACTGTCCCATAGGGATCACCACCAAAATCACAGGGTCACTGTCCCAGAGGGATCACCCCCAAAATGACAGAGTCACTGCCTCAGAGGGATCACCCCCAAAATCACAGGGTCACTGTCCCAGAGGGATCACCCCAAAACCACAGGGTCACTGTCTCAGAGGGATCACCCCAAAATCACAGGGTCACTGTCCCAGAGGGATCACCCCAAAATCACAGGGTCACTGTCCCAGAGGGAACACCCCAAAATCACACGGTCACTGTTCCAGAAGGAACACCCCAAAATCCCAGGGTCACTGTCCCAGAGGGATCACTCCAAAACCACAGGGTCACTATCTCAGAGGGATCACCCCAAAATCAAAAGATCACTGTCCCATAGAGATCACGCCCAAAATCAGAGAATAACTGTCCCAAAGGGAACACCCCAAAATCACACGGTCACTGTTCCAGAGGGATCACTCCAAAATCACAGGGTCACTGTCCCAGAGGGAAACCCCAAAATCACAAGGTCACTGTGCCTGAGGGATCACCCCAAAATCACAGGGTCACTGTGGCAGAGGCAATACTCTGAAATCACAGGGTCACTGTCCCAGAGGATCCCCACAAAATCCCAGAGTCACTGTCCCAGAGGGATCACCCAAAATCACAGGGTCACTGTACCAGAGGGAACACGCCAAAATCACAGAGTCACTGTCCCAGAGGGATCACCCTAAAATCACAGGGCACAGTCCGAGAGGGATCACCGCAAAATCACAGGGTCACTGTCCAAGAGCGATCACCCCAAAATCACAGAGTCACTGTCCCAGAGGGATCAACCCAAAATGACAGGGTCACTGTCTCAGAGGGATCACCCCCAAAATCACAGGGTCACTGTCCCAGAGGGAACACCCCAAAATCACAGAGTCACTGTCCCAGAGGGACCACCCCAAAATCACAGTGTCGCTGTCTGACAGGGATCACCCCAAAATCACAGGGTCACTGTCCCAAAGGGAACACCCCAAAATACCAGTGTCACTGTCCCAATGGGACCCACAAAATCACAGAGTCACTGTCCCAGAGGGATCACCCCAAAATCACAGGGTCGCTGTCTGACAGGGATCACCCCAAAATCACAGGTTCACTGTCCGAGAGGAAACACCCCAAAATCACAGAGTCAGTGTCACAGAGGGATCATCCCAAAATCACAGAGTCACTGTGCCAGAGGGTTCACCCCCAAAATCACAGAGTCACTGGCCCAGTGGGAACACCCCAAAATCACAGAGTCACTGTCCCAGAGGGAACACCCCAAAATCACAGAGTCACTGTCCCAGACGGAACACCCCAAAATCACAGGGTCACTGTCCCAGAGGATCCCCACAAAATCCCAGAGTCACTGTCCCAGAGGGATCACCCAAAATCACAGGGTCACTGTCCCAGACCGATCACCCCAAAATCACAGGATCACTGTCCCAGAGGGATCACCCCCAAAATCACAGAGTCACTGTCCCAGAGGGAACACCCCAAAATCACAGAGTCACTGTCCCAGAGGGAACACCCCAACATCACAGAGGCACTGTCCCAGAGGGACCACCCCCAAAATCACAGAGTCACTGTCCCAGAGGGAACACCCCAACATCACAGAGTCACTGTCCCAGAGGGATCACCCCCAAAATCACAGAGTCACTGTCTCAGAGGGAACACCCCAACATCACAGGGTCACTGTCCCAGAGGGAACACCCCAAAATCGCAGGTTCACTGTCCCAGAGGGAACACCCCAACATCACAGGGTCATAGTCCCAGAGGGTTCACCCCAAAATCACAGAGTCACTGTCCCATAGGGATTACCACCAAAATCACAGGGTCACTGTCCCAGAGGGACCATCCCCAAAATGACAGAGTCACTGCCTCAGAGGAATCACCCCGAAAATCACAGGGTCACTGTCCCAGAGGGATCACCCCAAAACCACAGGGTCACTGTCTCAGAGGGATCACCCCAAAATCACAGGGTCACTGTCCCAGAGGGATCACCCCAAAATCACAGGGTCACTGTCCCAGAGGGAACACCCCAAAATCACACGGTCACTGTTCCAGAAGGAACACCCCAAAATCCCAGGGTCACTGTCCCAGAGGGATCACTCCAAAACCACAGGGTCACTGTCTCAGAGGGATCACCCCAAAATCACAAGATCACTGTCCCATAGAGATCACGCCCAAAATCAGAGAATAACTGTCCCAAAGGGAACACCCCAAAATCACACGGTCACTGTTCCAGAGGGATCACTCCAAAATCACAGGGTCACTGTCCCAGAGGGAAACCCCAAAATCACAAGGTCACTGTGCCTGAGGGATCACCCCAAAATCACAGGGTCACTGTGGCAGAGGCAATACTCTGAAATCACAGGGTCACTGTCCCAGAGGATCCCCACAAAATCCCAGAGTCACTGTCCCAGAGGGATCACCCAAAATCACAGGGTCACTGTACCAGAGGGAACACGCCAAAATCACAGAGTCACTGTCCCAGAGGGATCACCCTAAAATCACAGGGCACAGTCCGAGAGGGATCACCCCAAAATCACAGGGTCACTGTCCCAGAGTGATCACCCCAAAATCACAGGGTCACTGTCCCAGAGGGATCAACCCAAAATGACAGGGTCACTGTCTCAGAGGGATCACCCCCAAAATCACAGGGTCACTGTCCCAGAGGGAACACCCCAAAATCACAGAGTCACTGTCCCAGAGGGAACACCCCAAAATCACAGGGTCGCTGTCTGACAGGGATCACCCCAAAATCACAGGGTCACTGTCCCAAAGGGAACACCCCAAAATACCAGTGTCACTGTCCCAATGGGACCCACAAAATCACAGAGTCACTGTCCCAGAGGGAACACCCCAAAATCACAGAGTCACTGTCCCAGAGGGATCACCCCAAAATCACAGGGTCGCTGTCTGAGAGGGATCACCCCAAAATCACAGGTTCACTGTCCGAGAGGAAACACCCCAAAATCACAGAGTCAGTGTCACAGAGGGATCATCCTAAAATCACAGAGTCACTGTGCCAGAGGGTTCACCCCCAAAATCACAGAGTCACTGGCCCAGTGGGAACACCCCAAAATCACAGGATCACTGTCCCAGAGGGACCACCCCAAAATCACAGAGTCACTGTCCCAGACGGAACACCCCAACATCACAGGGTCACTGTCCCAGACGGAACACCCCAAAATTACAGGGTAACTGTCCCAGAGGGATCACCCCAAAATCACAGGGTCACTGTCCCAGAGGATCCCCACAAAATCCCAGAGTCACTGTCCCAGAGGGATCACCCAAAATCACAGGGTCACTGTCCCAGACCGATCACCCCAAAATCACAGGATCACTGTCCCAGAGGGATAACCCCCAAAATCACAGAGTCACTGTCCCAGAGGGAACACCCCAAAATTACAGAGTCACTGTCCCAGAGGGAACACCCCAACATCACAGAGTGACTGTCCCAGAGGGAACACCCCCAAAATCACAGAGTCACTGTCCCAGAGGGAACACCCCAACATCACAGAGTCACGGTCCCAGAGGGATCACCCCCAAAATCACAGAGTCACTGGCCCAGTGGGGACACCCCAAAATCACACGGTCACTGTTCCAGAAGGAACACCCCAAAATCCCAGTGTCACTGTCCCAGAGGGATCACTCCAAAACCACAGGGTCACTGTCTCAGAGGGATCACCCCAAAATCACAAGATCACTGTCCCATAGAGATCACGCCCAAAATCAGAGAATAACTGTCCCAAAGGGAACACCCCAAAATCACACGGTCACTGTTCCAGAGGGATCACTCCAAAATCACAGGGTCACTGTCCCAGAGGGAAACCCCAAAATCACAAGGTCACTGTGCCTGAGGGATCACCCCAAAATCACAGGGTCACTGTGGCAGAGGCAATACTCTGAAATCACAGGGTCACTGTCCCAGAGGATCCCCACAAAATCCCAGAGTCACTGTCCCAGAGGGATCACCCAAAATCACAGGGTCACTGTACCAGAGGGAACACGCCAAAATCACAGAGTCACTGTCCCAGAGGGATCACCCTAAAATGACAGGGCACAGTCCGAGAGGGATCACCCCAAAATCACAGGGTCACTGTCCCAGAGCGATCACCCCAAAATCACAGGGTCACTGTCCCAGAGGGATCAACCCAAAATGACAGGGTCACTGTCTCAGAGGGATCACCCCCAAAATCACAGGGTCACTGTCCCAGAGGGAACACCCCAAAATCCCAGGGTCACTGTCCCAGAGGGATCACTCCAAAACCACAGGGTCACTGTCTCAGAGGGATCACCCCAAAATCACAAGATCACTGTCCCATAGAGATCACGCCCAAAATCAGAGAATAACTGTCCCAAAGGGAACACCCCAAAATCACACGGTCACTGTTCCAGAGGGATCACTCCAAAATCACAGGGTCACTGTCCCAGAGGGAAACCCCAAAATCACAAGGTCACTGTGCCTGAGGGATCACCCCAAAATCACAGGGTCACTGTACCAGAGGGAACACGCCAAAATCACAGAGTCACTGTCCCAGAGGGATCACCCTAAAATCACAGGGCACAGTCCGAGAGGGATCACCCCAAAATCACAGGGTCACTGTCCCAGAGCGATCACCCCAAAATCACAGGGTCACTGTCCCAGAGGGATCAACCCAAAATGACAGGGTCACTGTCTCAGAGGGATCACCCCCAAAATCACAGGGTCACTGTCCCAGAGGGAACACCCCAAAATCACAGAGTCACTGTCCCAGAGGGAACACCCCAAAATCACAGGGTCGCTGTCTGACAGGGATCACCCCAAAATCACAGGGTCACTGTCCCAAAGGGAACACCCCAAAATACCAGTGTCACTGTCCCAATGGGACCCACAAAATCACAGAGTCACTGTCCCAGAGGGAACACCCCAAAATCACAGAGTCACTGTCCCAGAGGGATCACCCCAAAATCACAGGGTCGCTGTCTGAGAGGGATCACCCCAAAATCACAGGTTCACTGTCCGAGAGGAAACACCCCAAAATCACAGAGTCAGTGTCACAGAGGGATCATCCCAAAATCACAGAGTCACTGTGCCAGAGGGTTCACCCCCAAAATCACAGAGTCACTGGCCCAGTGGGAACACCCCAAAATCACAGGATCACTGTCCCAGAGGGACCACCCCAAAATCACAGAGTCACTGTCCCAGACGGAACACCCCAACATCACAGGGTCACTGTCCCAGACGGAACACCCCAAAATTACAGGGTAACTGTCCCAGAGGGATCACCCCAAAATCACAGGGTCACTGTCCCAGAGGATCCCCACAAAATCCCAGAGTCACTGTCCCAGAGGGATCACCCAAAATCACAGGGTCACTGTCCCAGACCGATCACCCCAAAATCACAGGATCACTGTCCCAGAGGGATAACCCCCAAAATCACAGAGTCACTGTCCCAGAGGGAACACCCCAAAATTACAGAGTCACTGTCCCAGAGGGAACACCCCAACATCACAGAGTGACTGTCCCAGAGGGAACACCCCCAAAATCACAGAGTCACTGTCCCAGAGGGAACACCCCAACATCACAGAGTCACGGTCCCAGAGGGATCACCCCCAAAATCACAGAGTCACTGGCCCAGTGGGGACACCCCAAAATCACACGGTCACTGTTCCAGAAGGAACACCCCAAAATCCCAGTGTCACTGTCCCAGAGGGATCACTCCAAAACCACAGGGTCACTGTCTCAGAGGGATCACCCCAAAATCACAAGGTTACTGTGCCTGAGGGATCACCCCAAAATTACAGGGTCACTGTGGCAGAGGCAATACTCTGAAATCACAGGGTCACTGTCCCAGAGGATCCCCACAAAATCCCAGAGTCACTGTCCCAGAGGGATCACCCAAAATCACAGGGTCACTGTACCAGAGTGAACACGCCAAAATCACAGAGTCACTGTCCCAGAGGGATCACCCTAAAATGACAGGGCACAGTCCGAGAGGGATCACCCCAAAATCACAGGGTCACTGTCCCAGAGCGATCACCCCAAAATCACAGGGTCACTGTCCCAGAGGGATCAACCCAAAATGACAGGGTCACTGTCTCAGAGGGATCACCCCCAAAATCACAGGGTCACTGTCCCAGAGGGAACACCCCAAAATCCCAGGGTCACTGTCCCAGAGGGATCACTCCAAAACCACAGGGTCACTGTCTCAGAGGGATCACCCCAAAATCACAAGATCACTGTCCCATAGAGATCACGCCCAAAATCAGAGAATAACTGTCCCAAAGGGAACACCCCAAAATCACACGGTCACTGTTCCAGAGGGATCACTCCAAAATCACAGGGTCACTGTCCCAGAGGGAAACCCCAAAATCACAAGGTCACTGTGCCTGAGGGATCACCCCAAAATCACAGGGTCACTGTGGCAGAGGCAATACTCTGAAATCACAGGGTCACTGTCCCAGAGGATCCCCACAAAATCCCAGAGTCACTGTCCCAGAGGGATCACCCAAAATCACAGGGTCACTGTACCAGAGGGAACACGCCAAAATCACAGAGTCACTGTCCCAGAGGGATCACCCTAAAATCACAGGGCACAGTCCGAGAGGGATCACCCCAAAATCACAGGGTCACTGTCCCAGAGCGATCACCCCAAAATCACAGAGTCACTGTCCCAGAGCGATCACCCCAAAATCACAGGGTCACTGTCCCAGAGGGATCAACCCAAAATGACAGGGTCACTGTCTCAGAGGGATCACCCCCAAAATCACAGGGTCACTGTCCCAGAGGGAACACCCCAAAATCACAGAGTCACTGTCCCAGAGGGAACACCCCAAAATCACAGGGTCGCTGTCTGACAGGGATCACCCCAAAATCACAGGGTCACTGTCCCAAAGGGAACACCCCAAAATACCAGTGTCACTGTCCCAATGGGACCCACAAAATCACAGAGTCACTGTCCCAGAGGGATCACCCCAAAATCACAGGGTCGCTGTCTGACAGGGATCACCCCAAAATCACAGGTTCACTGTCCGAGAGGAAACACCCCAAAATCACAGAGTCAGTGTCACAGAGGGATCATCCCAAAATCACAGAGTCACTGTGCCAGAGGGTTCACCCCCAAAATCACAGAGTCACTGGCCCAGTGGGAACACCCCAAAATCACAGGATCACTGTCCCAGAGGGACCACCCCAAAATCACAGAGTCACTGTCCCAGACGGAACACCCCAAAATCACAGGGTCACTGTCCCAGACGGAACACCCCAAAATCACAGGGTCACTGTCTCAGAGGGATCACACCAAAATCACAGGGTCACTGTCCCAGAGGGATCACCCCAAAACCACAGGGTCACTGTCTCAGAGGGATCACACCAAAATCACAGGGTCAGTGTCCCAGAGGGATCACCCCAAAATCACAGGGTCACTGTCCCAGAGGGAACACCCCAAAATCACACGATCACTGTTCCAGAAGGAACACCCCAAAATCACAGGGTCACTGTCCCAGAGAAACCCCACAAAATCCCAGAGTCACTGTCTCGGAGGGAAACACCAAAATCACAGGGTCACTGTTCCAGAGGGAATCCCCAAAATCCAGAGTCACTGTCCCAGAGGGATCACCCCAAAATACCAGTGTCACTGTCCCAAAGGGACCCACAAAATCACAGAGTCACTGTCCCAGAGGGATCACCCCAAAATCACAGGGTCGCTGTCTGACAGGGATCACCCCAAAATCACAGGGTCACTGTCCCAAAGGGAACACCCCAAAATACCAGTGTCACTGTCCCAAAGGGACCCACAAAATCACAGAGTCACTGTCCCAAAGGGATCACCCCCAAAATCACAGGGTCACTGTCCCAGAGTGATCACCCCAAAATCACATGGTCACTGTCCCAGTGGGATCACCACAAAATCACAGGGTCACTGTCCCAGAGGGAACACCCCAAAATCGCAGGTTCACTGTCCCAGAGGGAACACCCCAACATCACAGGGTCACAGTCCCAGAGGGTTCACCCCAAATTCACAGAGTCACTGTCCCATAGGGATCACCACCAAAATCACAGGGTCACTGTCCCAGAGGGACCACCCCCAAAATCACAGAGTCACTGTCCCAGAGGGAACACCCCAACATCACAGAGTCACTGTTCCAGAGGGAATCCCCAAAATCCAGAGTCACTGTCCCAGAGGGATCACCCCAAAATACCAGTGTCACTGTCCCAAAGGGACCCACAAAATCACAGAGTCACTGTCCCAGAGGGATCACCCCAAAATCACAGGGTCACTGTCCCAGAGGGACCACCCCCATAATCACAGAGTCACTGTCCCAGAGCGATCACCCCAAAATCACAGGGTCACTGTCCCAGAGGGATCAACCAAAAAGACAGGGTCACTGTCTCAGAGGGATCACCCCCAAAATCACAGGGTCACTGTCCCAGAGGGAACACCCCAAAATCACAGAGTCACTGTCCCAGAGGGAACACCCCAAAATCACAGGGTCGCTGTCTGACAGGGATCACCCCAAAATCACAGGGTCACTGTCCCAAAGGGAACACCCCAAAATACCAGTGTCACTGTCCCAATGGGACCCACAAAATCACAGAGTCACTGTCCCAGAGGGAACACCCCAAAATCACAGAGTCACTGTCCCAGAGGGATCACCCCAAAATCACAGGGTCGCTGTCTGACAGGGATCACCCCAAAATCACAGGTTCACTGTCCGAGAGGAAACACCCCAAAATCACAGAGTCAGTGTCACAGAGGGATCATCCCAAAATCACAGAGTCACTGTGCCAGAGGGTTCACCCCCAAAATCACAGAGTCACTGGCCCAGTGGGAACACCCCAAAATCACAGGATCACTGTCCCAGAGGGACCACCCCAAAATCACAGAGTCACTGTCCCAGACGGAACACCCCAACATCACAGGGTCACTGTCCCAGACGGAACACCCCAAAATTACAGGGTAACTGTCCCAGAGGGATCACCCCAAAATCACAGGGTCACTGTCCCAGAGGATCCCCACAAAATCCCAGAGTCACTGTCCCAGAGGGATCACCCAAAATCACAGGGTCACTGTCCCAGACCGATCACCCCAAAATCACAGGATCACTGTCCCAGAGGGATAACCCCCAAAATCACAGAGTCACTGTCCCAGAGGGAACACCCCAAAATTACAGAGTCACTGTCCCAGAGGGAACACCCCAACATCACAGAGTGACTGTCCCAGAGGGAACACCCCCAAAATCACAGAGTCACTGTCCCAGAGGGAACACCCCAACATCACAGAGTCACGGTCCCAGAGGGATCACCCCCAAAATCACAGAGTCACTGGCCCAGTGGGGACACCCCAAAATCACACGGTCACTGTTCCAGAAGGAACACCCCAAAATCCCAGTGTCACTGTCCCAGAGGGATCACTCCAAAACCACAGGGTCACTGTCTCAGAGGGATCACCCCAAAATCACAAGATCACTGTCCCATAGAGATCACGCCCAAAATCAGAGAATAACTGTCCCAAAGGGAACACCCCAAAATCACACGGTCACTGTTCCAGAGGGATCACTCCAAAATCACAGGGTCACTGTCCCAGAGGGAAACCCCAAAATCACAAGGTTACTGTGCCTGAGGGATCACCCCAAAATCACAGGGTCACTGTGGCAGAGGCAATACTCTGAAATCACAGGGTCACTGTCCCAGAGGATCCCCACAAAATCCCAGAGTCACTGTCCCAGAGGGATCACCCAAAATCACAGGGTCACTGTACCAGAGGGAACACGCCAAAATCACAGAGTCACTGTCCCAGAGGGATCACCCTAAAATGACAGGGCACAGTCCGAGAGGGATCACCCCAAAATCACAGGGTCACTGTCCCAGAGCGATCAACCCAAAATCACAGGGTCACTGTCCCAGAGGGATCAACCCAAAATGACAGGGTCACTGTCTCAGAGGGATCACCCCCAAAATCACAGGGTCACTGTCCCAGAGGGAACACCCCAAAATCACAGAGTCACTGTCCCAGAGGGAACACCCCAAAATCACAGGGTCGCTGTCTGACAGGGATCACCCCAAAATCACAGGGTCACTGTCCCAAAGGGAACACCCCAAAATACCAGTGTCACTGTCCCAATGGGACCCACAAAATCACAGAGTCACTGTCCCAGAGGGAACACCCCAAAATCACAGAGTCACTGTCCCAGAGGGAACACCCCAACATCACAGAGTCACTGTCCCAGAGGGACCACCCCCAAAATCACAGAGTCACTGTCCCAGAGGGAACACCCCAACATCACAGAGTCACTGTCCCAGAGGGATCACCCCCAAAATCACAGAGTCACTGTCCCAGAGGGAACACCCCAACATCACAGGGTCACTGTCCCAGAGGGAACACCCCAAAATCGCAGGTTCACTGTCCCAGAGGGAACACCCCAACATCACAGGGTCATAGTCCCAGAGGGTTCACCCCAAAATCACAGAGTCACTGTCCCATAGGGATCACCACCAAAATCACAGGGTCACTGTCCCAGAGGGATCATCCCCAAAATGACAGAGTCACTGCCTCAGAGGGATCACCCCCAAAATCACAGGGTCACTGTCCCAGAGGGATCACCCCAAAACCACAGGGTCACTGTCTCAGAGGGATCACCCCAAAATCACAGGGTCACTGTCCCAGAGGGATCACCCCAAAATCACAGGGTCACTGTCCCAGAGGGAACACCCCAAAATCACACGATCACTGTTCCAGAAGGAACACCCCAAAATCCCAGGGTCACTGTCCCAGAGGGATCACTCCAAAACCACAGGGTCACTGTCTCAGAGGGATCACCCCAAAATCACAAGATCACTGTCCCATAGAGATCACGCCCAAAATCAGAGAATAACTGTCCCAAAGGGAACACCCCAAAATCACACGGTCACTGTTCCAGAGGGATCACTCCAAAATCACAGGGTCACTGTCCCAGAGGGAAACCCCAAAATCACAAGGTCACTGTGCCTGAGGGATCACCCCAAAATCACAGGGTCACTGTGGCAGAGGCAATACTCTGAAATCACAGGGTCACTGTCCCAGAGGATCCCCACAAAATCCCAGAGTCACTGTCCCAGAGGGATCACCCAAAATCACAGGGTCACTGTACCAGAGGGAACACGCCAAAATCACAGAGTCACTGTCCCAGAGGGATCACCCTAAAATCACAGGGCACAGTCCGAGAGGGATCACCCCAAAATCACAGGGTCACTGTCCCAGAGCGATCACCCCAAAATCACAGGGTCACTGTCCCAGAGGGATCAACCCAAAATGACAGGTTCACTGTCTCAGAGGGATCACCCCCAAAATCACAGGGTCACTGTCCCAGAGGGAACACCCCAAAATCACAGAGTCACTGTCCCAGAGGGAACACCCCAAAATCACAGGGTCGCTGTCTGACAGGGATCACCCCAAAATCACAGGGTCACTGTCCCAAAGGGAACACCCCAAAATACCAGTGTCACTGTCCCAATGGGACCCACAAAATCACAGAGTCACTGTCCCAGAGGGATCACCCCAAAATCACAGGGTCGCTGTCTGACAGGGATCACCCCAAAATCACAGGTTCACTGTCCGAGAGGAAACACCCCAAAATCACAGAGTCAGTGTCACAGAGGGATCATCCCAAAATCACAGAGTCACTGTGCCAGAGGGTTCACCCCCAAAATCACAGAGTCACTGGCCCAGTGGGAACACCCCAAAATCACAGGATCACTGTCCCAGAGGGACCACCCCAAAATCACAGAGTCACTGTCCCAGACGGAACACCCCAAAATCACACGGTCACTGTTCCAGAGGGATCACTCCAAAATCACAGGGTCACTGTCCCAGAGGGAAACCCCAAAATCACAAGGTCACTGTGCCTGAGGGATCACCCCAAAATCACAGGGTCACTGTGGCAGAGGCAATACTCTGAAATCACAGGGTCACTGTCCCAGAGGATCCCCACAAAATCCCAGAGTCACTGTCCCAGAGGGATCACCCAAAATCACAGGGTCACTGTACCAGAGGGAACACGCCAAAATCACAGAGTCACTGTCCCAGAGGGATCACCCTAAAATCACAGGGCACAGTCCGAGAGGGATCACCGCAAAATCACAGGGTCACTGTCCCAGAGCGATCACCCCAAAATCACAGGGTCACTGTCCCAGAGGGATCAACCCAAAATGACAGGGTCACTGTCTCAGAGGGATCACCCCCAAAATCACAGGGTCACTGTCCCAGAGGGAACACCCCAAAATCACAGGGTCACTGTACCAGAGGGAACACGCCAAAATCACAGAGTCACTGTCCCAGAGGGATCACCCTAAAATCACAGGGCACAGTCCGAGAGGGATCACCGCAAAATCACAGGGTCACTGTCCCAGAGCGATCACCCCAAAATCACAGGGTCACTGTCCCAGAGGGATCAACCCAAAATGACAGGGTCACTGTCTCAGAGGGATCACCCCCAAAATCACAGGGTCACTGTCCCAGAGGGAACACCCCAAAATCACAGAGTCACTGTCCCAGAGGGAACACCCCAAAATCACAGAGTCACTGTCCCAGAGGGATCACCCCAAAATCACAGGGTCGCTGTCTGACAGGGATCACCCCAAAATCACAGGTTCACTGTCCCAGAGGAAACACCCCAAAATCACAGAGTCAGTGTCACAGAGGAAACACCCCAAAATCACAGGGTCACTGTCCCAGAGGGATAACCCAAAATCACAGGGTCACTGTCCCAGACCGATCACCCCAAAATCACAGGGTCAGTGTCCCAGAGGGATCACCCCAAAATCACAGGGTCGCTGTCGGACAGGGATCACCCCAAAATCACAGGTTCACTGTCCGAGAGGAAACACCCCAAAATCACAGAGTCAGTGTCACAGAGGGATCATCCCAAAATCACAGAGTCACTGTGCCAGAGGGTTCACCCCCAAAATCACAGAGTCACTGGCCCAGTGGGAACACCCCAAAATCACAGGATCACTGTCCCAGAGGGACCACCCCAAAATCACAGAGTCACTGTCCCAGACGGAACACCCCAAAATCACAGGGTCACTGTCCCAGAGGATCCCCACAAAATCCCAGAGTCACTGTCCCAGAGGGATCACCCAAAATCACAGGGTCACTGTCCCAGACCGATCACCCCAAAATCACAGGATCACTGTCCCAGAGGGATCACCCCCAAAATCACAGAGTCACTGTCCCAGAGGGAACACCCCAAAATCACAGAGTCACTGTCCCAGAGGGAACACCCCAACATCACAGAGTCACTGTCCCAGAGGGACCACCCCCAATATCACAGAGTCACTGTCCCAGAGGGAACACCCCAACATCACAGAGTCACTGTCCCAGAGGGATCACCCCCAAAATCACAGAGTCACTGTCCCAGAGGGAACGCCCCAACATCACAGGGTCACTGTCCCAGAGGGAACACCCCAAAATCGCAGGTTCACTGTCCCAGAGGGAACACCCCAACATCACAGGGTCATAGTCCCAGAGGGTTCACCCCAAAATCACAGAGTCACTGTCCCATAGGGATCACCACCAAAATCACAGGGTCATTGTCCCAGAGGGATCACCCCCAAAATGACAGAGTCACTGCCTCAGAGGGATCACCCCCAAAATCACAGGGTCACTGTCCCAGAGGGATCACCCCAAAACCACAGGGTCACTGTCTCAGAGGGATCACCCCAAAATCACAGGGTCACTGTCCCAGAGGGATCACCCCAAAACCACAGGGTCACTGTCTCAGAGGGATCACCCCAAAATCACAGGGTCACTGTCCCAGAGGGATCACCCCAAAATCACAGGGTCACTGTCCCAGAGGGAACACCCCAAAATCACACGGTCACTGTTCCAGAAGGAACACCCCAAAATCCCAGGGTCACTGTCCCAGAGGGATCACTCCAAAACCACAGGGTCACTGTCTCAGAGGGATCACCCCAAAATCACAAGATCACTGTCCCATAGAGATCACGCCCAAAATCAGAGAATAACTGTCCCAAAGGGAACACCCCAAAATCACACGGTCACTGTTCCAGAGGGATCACTCCAAAATCACAGGGTCACTGTCCCAGAGGGATCACCCCAAAATCACAGGGTCACTGTCCCAGAGGGAACACCCCAAAATCACACGGTCACTGTTCCAGAAGGAACACCCCAAAATCCCAGGGTCACTGTCCCAGAGGGATCACTCCAAAACCACAGGGTCACTGTCTCAGAGGGATCACCCCAAAATCACAAGATCACTGTCCCATAGAGATCACGCCCAAAATCAGAGAATAACTGTCCCAAAGGGAACACCCCAAAATCACACGGTCACTGTTCCAGAGGGATCACTCCAAAATCACAGGGTCACTGTCCCAGAGGGAAACCCCAAAATCACAAGGTCACTGTGCCTGAGGGATCACCCCAAAATCACAGGGTCACTGTGGCAGAGGCAATACCCTGAAATCACAGGGTCACTGTCCCACAGGATCCCCACAAAATCCCAGAGTCACTGTCCCAGAGGGATCACCCAAAATCACAGGGTCACTGTACCAGAGGGAACACGCCAAAATCACAGAGTCACTGTCCCAGAGGGATCACCCTAAAATCACAGGGCACAGTCCGAGAGGGATCACCGCAAAATCACAGGGTCACTGTCCCAGTGCGATCACCCCAAAATCACAGGGTCACTGTCCCAGAGGGATCAACCCAAAATGACAGGGTCACTGTCTCAGAGGGATCACCCCCAAAATGACAGGGTCACTGTCCCAGAGGGAACACCCCAAAATCACAGAGTCACTGTCCCAGAGGGAACACCCCAAAATCACAGAGTCACTGTCCCAGAGGGATCACCCCAAAATCACAGGGTCGCTGTCTGACAGGGATCACCCCAAAATCACAGGGTCACTGTCCCAAAGGGAACACCCCAAAATACCAGTGTCACTGTCCCAATGGGACCCACAAAATCACAGAGTCACTGTCCCAGAGGGATCACCCCAAAATCACAGGGTCGCTGTCTGACAGGGATCACCCCAAAATCACAGGTTCACTGTCCGAGAGGAAACACCCCAAAATCACAGAGTCAGTGTCACAGAGGGATCATCCCAAAATCACAGAGTCACTGTGCCAGAGGGTTCACCCCCAAAATCACAGAGTCACTGGCCCAGTGGGAACACCCCAAAATCACAGGATCACTGTCCCAGAGGGACCACCCCAAAATCACAGAGTCACTGTCCCAGACGGAACACCCCAAAATCACAGGGTCACTGTCCCAGACGGAACACCCCAAAATTACAGGGTCACTGTCCCAGAGGGATCACCCCAAAATCACAGGGTCACTGTCCCAGAGGATCCCCACAAAATCCCAGAGTCACTGTCCCAGAGGGATAACCCAAAATCACAGGGTCACTGTCCCAGACCGATCACCCCAAAATCACAGGGTCACTGTCCCAGAGGGATCACCCCAAAATCATAGGGTCACTGTCCCAGAGGGAACACCCCAAAATCACACGATCACTGTTCCAGAAGGAACACCCCAAAATCACAGGGTCACTGTCCCAGAGAAACCCCACAAAATCCCAGAGTCACTGTCCCGGAGGGAAACACCAAAATCACAGGGTCACTGTCCCAGAGGGATCACCCCAAAATCACAGGGTCGCTGTCTGACAGGGATCACCCCAAAATCACAGGTTCACTGTCCCAGAGGAAACACCCCAAAATCACAGAGTCAGTGTCACAGAGGAAACACCCCAAAATCACAGGGTCACTGTCCCAGAGGGATAACCCAAAATCACAGGGTCACTGTCCCAGACCGATCACCCCAAAATCACAGGGTCAGTGTCCCAGAGGGATCACCCCAAAATCACAGGGTCGCTGTCGGACAGGGATCACCCCAAAATCACAGGTTCACTGTCCGAGAGGAAACACCCCAAAATCACAGAGTCAGTGTCACAGAGGGATCATCCCAAAATCACAGAGTCACTGTGCCAGAGGGTTCACCCCCAAAATCACAGAGTCACTGGCCCAGACGGAACACCCCAAAATCACAGGATCACTGTCCCAGAGGGACCACCCCAAAATCACAGAGTCACTGTCCCAGACGGAACACCCCAAAATCACAGGGTCACTGTCCCAGAGGATCCCCACAAAATCCCAGAGTCACTGTCCCAGAGGGATCACCCAAAATCACAGGGTCACTGTCCCAGACCGATCACCCCAAAATCACAGGATCACTGTCCCAGAGGGATCACCCCCAAAATCACAGAGTCACTGTCCCAGAGGGAACACCCCAAAATCACAGAGTCACTGTCCCAGAGGGAACACCCCAACATCACAGAGTCACTGTCCCAGAGGGACCACCCCCAATATCACAGAGTCACTGTCCCAGAGGGAACACCCCAACATCACAGAGTCACTGTCCCAGAGGGATCACCCCCAAAATCACAGAGTCACTGTCCCAGAGGGAACGCCCCAACATCACAGGGTCACTGTCCCAGAGGGAACACCCCAAAATCGCAGGTTCACTGTCCCAGAGGGAACACCCCAACATCACAGGGTCATAGTCCCAGAGGGTTCACCCCAAAATCACAGAGTCACTGTCCCATAGGGATCACCACCAAAATCACAGGGTCATTGTCCCAGAGGGATCACCCCCAAAATGACAGAGTCACTGCCTCAGAGGGATCACCCCCAAAATCACAGGGTCACTGTCCCAGAGGGATCACCCCAAAACCACAGGGTCACTGTCTCAGAGGGATCACCCCAAAATCACAGGGTCACTGTCCCAGAGGGATCACCCCAAAACCACAGGGTCACTGTCTCAGAGGGATCACCCCAAAATCACAGGGTCACTGTCCCAGAGGGATCACCCCAAAATCACAGGGTCACTGTCCCAGAGGGAACACCCCAAAATCACACGGTCACTGTTCCAGAAGGAACACCCCAAAATCCCAGGGTCACTGTCCCAGAGGGATCACTCCAAAACCACAGGGTCACTGTCTCAGAGGGATCACCCCAAAATCACAAGATCACTGTCCCATAGAGATCACGCCCAAAATCAGAGAATAACTGTCCCAAAGGGAACACCCCAAAATCACACGGTCACTGTTCCAGAGGGATCACTCCAAAATCACAGGGTCACTGTCCCAGAGGGATCACCCCAAAATCACAGGGTCACTGTCCCAGAGGGAACACCCCAAAATCACACGGTCACTGTTCCAGAAGGAACACCCCAAAATCCCAGGGTCACTGTCCCAGAGGGATCACTCCAAAACCACAGGGTCACTGTCTCAGAGGGATCACCCCAAAATCACAAGATCACTGTCCCATAGAGATCACGCCCAAAATCAGAGAATAACTGTCCCAAAGGGAACACCCCAAAATCACACGGTCACTGTTCCAGAGGGATCACTCCAAAATCACAGGGTCACTGTCCCAGAGGGAAACCCCAAAATCACAAGGTCACTGTGCCTGAGGGATCACCCCAAAATCACAGGGTCACTGTGGCAGAGGCAATACCCTGAAATCACAGGGTCACTGTCCCACAGGATCCCCACAAAATCCCAGAGTCACTGTCCCAGAGGGATCACCCAAAATCACAGGGTCACTGTACCAGAGGGAACACGCCAAAATCACAGAGTCACTGTCCCAGAGGGATCACCCTAAAATCACAGGGCACAGTCCGAGAGGGATCACCGCAAAATCACAGGGTCACTGTCCCAGTGCGATCACCCCAAAATCACAGGGTCACTGTCCCAGAGGGATCAACCCAAAATGACAGGGTCACTGTCTCAGAGGGATCACCCCCAAAATGACAGGGTCACTGTCCCAGAGGGAACACCCCAAAATCACAGAGTCACTGTCCCAGAGGGAACACCCCAAAATCACAGAGTCACTGTCCCAGAGGGATCACCCCAAAATCACAGGGTCGCTGTCTGACAGGGATCACCCCAAAATCACAGGGTCACTGTCCCAAAGGGAACACCCCAAAATACCAGTGTCACTGTCCCAATGGGACCCACAAAATCACAGAGTCACTGTCCCAGAGGGATCACCCCAAAATCACAGGGTCGCTGTCTGACAGGGATCACCCCAAAATCACAGGTTCACTGTCCGAGAGGAAACACCCCAAAATCACAGAGTCAGTGTCACAGAGGGATCATCCCAAAATCACAGAGTCACTGTGCCAGAGGGTTCACCCCCAAAATCACAGAGTCACTGGCCCAGTGGGAACACCCCAAAATCACAGGATCACTGTCCCAGAGGGACCACCCCAAAATCACAGAGTCACTGTCCCAGACGGAACACCCCAAAATCACAGGGTCACTGTCCCAGACGGAACACCCCAAAATTACAGGGTCACTGTCCCAGAGGGATCACCCCAAAATCACAGGGTCACTGTCCCAGAGGATCCCCACAAAATCCCAGAGTCACTGTCCCAGAGGGATAACCCAAAATCACAGGGTCACTGTCCCAGACCGATCACCCCAAAATCACAGGGTCACTGTCCCAGAGGGATCACCCCAAAATCATAGGGTCACTGTCCCAGAGGGAACACCCCAAAATCACACGATCACTGTTCCAGAAGGAACACCCCAAAATCACAGGGTCACTGTCCCAGAGAAACCCCACAAAATCCCAGAGTCACTGTCCCGGAGGGAAACACCAAAATCACAGGGTCACTGTCCCAGAGGGATCACCCCAAAATCACAGGGTCGCTGTCTGACAGGGATCACCCCAAAATCACAGGTTCACTGTCCCAGAGGAAACACCCCAAAATCACAGAGTCAGTGTCACAGAGGAAACACCCCAAAATCACAGGGTCACTGTCCCAGAGGGATAACCCAAAATCACAGGGTCACTGTCCCAGACCGATCACCCCAAAATCACAGGGTCAGTGTCCCAGAGGGATCACCCCAAAATCACAGGGTCACTGTCCCAGAGGGAACACCCCAAAATCACACGATCACTGTTCCAGAAGGAACACCCCAAAATCACAGGGTCACTGTCCCAGAGAAACCCCACAAAATCCCAGAGTCACTGTCTCGGAGGGAAACACCAAAATCACAGGGTCACTGTTCCAGAGGGAATCCCCAAAATCCAGAGTCACTGTCCCAGAGGGATCACCCCAAAATACCAGTGTCACTGTCCCAAAGGGACCCACAAAATCACAGAGTCACTGTCCCAGAGGGATCACCCCAAAATCACAGGGTCGCTGTCTGACAGGGATCACCCCAAAATCACAGGGTCACTGTCCCAAAGGGAACACCCCAAAATACCAGTGTCACTGTCCCAAAGGGACCCACAAAATCACAGAGTCACTGTCCCAAAGGGATCACCCCCAAAATCACAGGGTCACTGTCCCAGAGTGATCACCCCAAAATCACATGGTCACCGTCCCAGTGGGATCACCACAAAATCACAGGGTCACTGTCCCAGAGGGAACACCCCAAAATCGCAGGTTCACTGTCCCAGAGGGAACACCCCAACATCACAGGGTCACAGTCCCAGAGGGAAACCCCAAAATCACAAGGTCACTGTGCCTGAGGGATCACCCCAAAATCACAGGGTCACTGTGGCAGAGGCAATACTCTGAAATCACAGGGTCACTGTCCCAGAGGATCCACACAAAATCCCAGAGTCACTGTCCCAGAGGGATCACCCAAAATCACAGGGTCACTGTACCAGAGGGAACACGCCAAAATCACAGAGTCACTGTCCCAGAGGGATCACCCTAAAATCACAGGGCACAGTCCGAGAGGGATCACCGCAAAATCACAGGGTCACTGTCCCAGAGCGATCACCCCAAAATCACAGAGTCACTGTCCCAGAGGGATCAACCCAAAATGACAGGGTCACTGTCTCAGAGGGATCACCCCCAAAATCACAGGGTCACTGTCCCAGAGGGAACACCCCAAAATCACAGAGTCACTGTCCCAGAGGGATCACCCCAAAATCACAGGGTCGCTGTCTGACAGGGATCACCCCAAAATCACAGGGTCACTGTCCCAAAGGGAACACCCCAAAATACCAGTGTCACTGTCCCAATGGGACCCACAAAATCACAGAGTCACTGTCCCAGAGGGATCACCCCAAAATCACAGGGTCGCTGTCTGACAGGGATCACCCCAAAATCACAGGTTCACTGTCCGAGAGGAAACACCCCAAAATCACAGAGTCAGTGTCACAGAGGGATCATCCCAAAATCACAGAGTCACTGTGCCAGAGGGTTCACCCCCAAAATCACAGAGTCACTGGCCCAGTGGGAACACCCCAAAATCACAGGATCACTGTCCCAGAGGGACCACCCCAAAATCACAGAGTCACTGTCCCAGACGGAACACCCCAAAATCACAGGGTCACTGTCCCAGACGGAACACCCCAAAATTACAGGGTCACTGTCACAGAGGGATCACCCCAAAATCACAGGGTCACTGTCCCAGAGGATCCCCACAAAATCCCAGAGTCACTGTCCCAGAGGGATAACCCAAAATCACAGGGTCACTGTCCCAGACCGATCACCCCAAAATCACAGGGTCACTGTCCCAGAGGGATCACCCCAAAATCATAGGGTCACTGTCCCAGAGGGAACACCCCAAAATCACACGATCACTGTTCCAGAAGGAACACCCCAAAATCACAGGGTCACTGTCCCAGAGAAACCCCACAAAATCCCAGAGTCACTGTCCCGGAGGGAAACACCAAAATCACAGGGTCACTGTCCCAGAGGGATCACCCCAAAATCACAGGGTCGCTGTCTGACAGGGATCACCCCAAAATCACAGGTTCACTGTCCCAGAGGAAACACCCCAAAATCACAGAGTCAGTGTCACAGAGGGATCATCCCAAAATCACAGGGTCACTGTCCCAGAGGGTACACCCCCAAAATCACAGAGTCACTGTCTCAGAGGGATCACCCCCAAAATCACAGGGTCACTGTCCCAGAGGGATCACCCCAAAACCACAGGGTCACTGTCTCAGAGGGATCACACCAAAATCACAGGGTCAGTGTCCCAGAGGGATCACCCCAAAATCACAGGGTCACTGTCCCAGAGGGAACACCCCAAAATCACACGATCACTGTTCCAGAAGGAACACCCCAAAATCACAGGGTCACTGTCCCAGAGAAACCCCACAAAATCCCAGAGTCACTGTCTCGGAGGGAAACACCAAAATCACAGGGTCACTGTTCCAGAGGGAATCCCCAAAATCCAGAGTCACTGTCCCAGAGGGATCACCCCAAAATACCAGTGTCACTGTCCCAAAGGGACCCACAAAATCACAGAGTCACTGTCCCAGAGGGATCACCCCAAAATCACAGGGTCGCTGTCTGACAGGGATCACCCCAAAATCACAGGGTCACTGTCCCAAAGGGAACACCCCAAAATACCAGTGTCACTGTCCCAAAGGGACCCACAAAATCACAGAGTCACTGTCCCAAAGGGATCACCCCCAAAATCACAGGGTCACTGTCCCAGAGTGATCACCCCAAAATCACATGGTCACTGTCCCAGTGGGATCACCACAAAATCACAGGGTCACTGTCCCAGAGGGAACACCCCAAAATCGCAGGTTCACTGTCCCAGAGGGAACACCCCAACATCACAGGGTCACAGTCCCAGAGGGTTCACCCCAAATTCACAGAGTCACTGTCCCATAGGGATCACCACCAAAATCACAGGGTCACTGTCCCAGAGGGACCACCCCCAAAATCACAGAGTCACTGTCCCAGAGGGAACACCCCAACATCACAGAGTCACTGTTCCAGAGGGAATCCCCAAAATCCAGAGTCACTGTCCAAGAGGGATCACCCCAAAATACCAGTGTCACTGTCCCAAAGGGACCCACAAAATCACAGAGTCACTGTCCCAGAGGGATCACCCCAAAATCACAGGGTCGCTGTCTGACAGGGATCACCCCAAAATCACAGGGTCACTGTCCCAAAGGGAACACCCCAAAATACCAGTGTCACTGTCCCAAAGGGACCCACAAAATCACAGAGTCACTGTCCCAAAGGGATCACCCCCAAAATCACAGGGTCACTGTCCCAGAGTGATCACCCCAAAATCACATGGTCACTGTCCCAGTGGGATCACCACAAAATCACAGGGTCACTGTCCCAGAGGGAACACCCCAAAATCGCAGGTTCACTGTCCCAGAGGGAACACCCCAACATCACAGGGCCACAGTCCCAGAGGGTTCACCCCAAAATCACAGAGTCACTGTCCCATAGGGATCACCACCAAAATCACAGGGTCACTGTCCCACAGGGAAGAACCCAAAATCATACGGTCACTGTCCAAGAGGATCCCCACAAAATCCGAGGGTCACTGTCCCAGAGGATCCCCACAAAATCCCAGGTTCACTGTCCCAGACGGAACCACCAAAATCACAGGGTCACTGTCCCAGAGGGAACACCCCAAAACACCAGAGTCACTGTCCCAGAGGGATCAATCCAAAATCACAGAGTCACTGTCCCAGAGGGATCACCCCAAAATCACAGGGTCGCTGTCTGACAGGGATCACCCCAAAATCACAGGGTCACTGTCCCAAAGGGAACACCCCAAAATACCAGTGTCACTGTCCCAATGGGACCCACAAAATCACAGAGTCACTGTCCCAGAGGGAACACCCCAAAATCACAGGGTCGCTGTCTGACAGGGATCACCCCAAAATCACAGGTTCACTGTCCCAGAGTAAACACCCCAAAATCACTGAGTCAGTGTCACAGAGGGATCATCCCAAAATCACAGAGTCACTGTCCCAGAGGGTTCACCCCCAAAATCACAGAGTCACTGGCCCAGTGGGGACACCGCAAAATCACAGGATCACTGTCCCAGAGGGACCACCCCAAAATCACAGAGTCACTGTCCCAGACGGAACACCCCAAAATCACAGGGTCACTGTCCCAGGCGGAACACCCCAAAATTACAGGGTCACTGTCCCAGAGGGATCACCCCAAAATCACAGGGTCACTGTCCCAGAGGATCCCCACAAAATCCCAGAGGCACTGTCCCAGAGGGATCACCCAAAATCACAGGGTCACTGTCCCAGACCGATCACCCCAAAATCACAGGATCACTGTCCCAGAGGGATCACCCCCAAAATCACAGAGTCACTGTCCCAGAGGGAACACCCCAAAATCACAGAGTCACTGTCCCAGAGGGAACACCCCAACATCACAGAGTCACTGTCCCAGAGGGACCACCCCAAAATCACAGAGTCACTGTCCCAGAGGGAACACCCCAACATCACAGAGTCACTGTCCCAGAGGGATCACCCCCAAAATCACAGAGTCACTGTCCCAGAGGGATCACCCCAAAACCACAGGGTCACTGTCTCAGAGGGATCACCCCAAAATCACAGGGTCACTGTCCCAGAGGGATCACCCCAAAATCACAGGGTCACTGTCCCAGAGGGAACACCCCAAAATCACACGATCACTGTTCCAGAAGGAACACCCCAAAATCCCAGGGTCACTGTCCCAGAGGGATCACTCCAAAACCACAGGGTCACTGTCTCAGAGGGATCACCCCAAAATCACAAGATCACTGTCCCATAGAGATCACGCCCAAAATCAGAGAATAACTGTCCCAAAGGGAACACCCCAAAATCACACGGTCACTGTTCCAGAGGGATCACTCCAAAATCACAGGGTCACTGTCCCAGAGGGAAAACCCAAAATCACAAGGTCACTGTGCCTGAGGGATCACCCCAAAATCACAGGGTCACTGTGGCAGAGGCAATACTCTGAAATCACAGGGTCACTGTCCCAGAGGATCCCCACAAAATCCCAGAGTCACTGTCCCAGAGGGATCACCCAAAATCACAGGGTCACTGTACCAGAGGGAACACGCCAAAATCACAGAGTCACTGTCCCACAGGGATCACCCTAAAATCACAGGGCACAGTCCGAGAGGGATCATCGCAAAATCACAGGGTCACTGTCCCAGAGCGATCACCCCAAAATCACAGGGTCACTGTCCCAGAGGGATCAACCCAAAATGACAGGGTCACTGTCTCAGAGGGATCACCCCCAAAATCACAGGGTCACTGTCCCAGAGGGAACACCCCAAAATCACAGGGTCACTGTACCAGAGGGAACACGCCAAAATCACAGAGTCACTGTCCCAGAGGGATCACCCTAAAATCACAGGGCACAGTCCGAGAGGGATCACCGCAAAATCACAGGGTCACTGTCCCAGAGGGATGAACCCAAAATGACAGGGTCACTGTCTCAGAGGGATCACCCCCAAAATCACAGGGTCACTGTCCCAGAGGGAACACCCCAAAATCACAGAGTCACTGTCCCAGAGGGAACACCCCAAAATCACAGAGTCACTGTCCCAGAGGGATCACCCCAAAATCACAGGGTCGCTGTCTGACAGGGATCACCCCAAAATCACAGGGTCACTGTCCCAAAGGGAACACCCCAAAATACCAGTGTCACTGTCCCAATGGGACCCACAAAATCACAGAGTCACTGTCCCAGAGGGATCACCCCAAAATCACAGGGTCGCTGTTGGACAGAGATCACCCCAAAATCACAGGTTCACTGTCCGAGAGGAAACACCCCAAAATCACAGAGTCAGTGTCACAGAGGGATCATCCCAAAATCACAGAGTCACTGTGCCAGAGGGTTCACCCCCAAAATCACAGAGTCACTGGCCCAGTGGGAACACCCCAAAATCACAGGATCACTGTCCCAGAGGGACCACCCCAAAATCACAGAGTCACTGTCCCAGACGGAACACCCCAATATCACAGGGTCACTGTCCCAGAGGATCCCCACAAAATCCCAGAGTCACTGTCCCAGAGGGATCACCCAAAATCACAGGGTCACTGTACCAGAGGGAACACGCCAAAATCACAGAGTCACTGTCCCAGAGGGATCACCCTAAAATCACAGGGCACAGTCCGAGAGGGATCACCGCAAAATCACAGGGTCACTGTCCCAGAGCGATCACCCCAAAATCACAGGGTCACTGTCCCAGAGGGATCAACCCAAAATGACAGGGTCACTGTCTCAGAGGGATCACCCCCAAAATCACAGAGTCACTGTTCCAGAGGGAATCCCCAAAATCCAGAGTCACTGTCCAAGAGGGATCACCCCAAAATACCAGTGTCACTGTCCCAAAGGGACCCACAAAATCACAGAGTCACTGTCCCAGAGGGATCACCCCAAAATCACAGGGTCGCTGTCTGACAGGGATCACCCCAAAATCACAGGGTCACTGTCCCAAAGGGAACACCCCAAAATACCAGTGTCACTGTCCCAAAGGGACCCACAAAATCACAGAGTCACTGTCCCAAAGGGATCACCCCCAAAATCACAGGGTCACTGTCCCAGAGTGATCACCCCAAAATCACATGGTCACTGTCCCAGTGGGATCACCACAAAATCACAGGGTCACTGTCCCAGAGGGAACACCCCAAAATCGCAGGTTCACTGTCCCAGAGGGAACACCCCAACATCACAGGGCCACAGTCCCAGAGGGTTCACCCCAAAATCACAGAGTCACTGTCCCATAGGGATCACCACCAAAATCACAGGGTCACTGTCCCACAGGGAAGAACCCAAAATCATACGGTCACTGTCCAAGAGGATCCCCACAAAATCCGAGGGTCACTGTCCCAGAGGATCCCCACAAAATCCCAGGTTCACTGTCCCAGACGGAACCACCAAAATCACAGGGTCACTGTCCCAGAGGGAACACCCCAAAACACCAGAGTCACTGTCCCAGAGGGATCAATCCAAAATCACAGAGTCACTGTCCCAGAGGGATCACCCCAAAATCACAGGGTCGCTGTCTGACAGGGATCACCCCAAAATCACAGGGTCACTGTCCCAAAGGGAACACCCCAAAATACCAGTGTCACTGTCCCAATGGGACCCACAAAATCACAGAGTCACTGTCCCAGAGGGAACACCCCAAAATCACAGGGTCGCTGTCTGACAGGGATCACCCCAAAATCACAGGTTCACTGTCCCAGAGTAAACACCCCAAAATCACTGAGTCAGTGTCACAGAGGGATCATCCCAAAATCACAGAGTCACTGTCCCAGAGGGTTCACCCCCAAAATCACAGAGTCACTGGCCCAGTGGGGACACCGCAAAATCACAGGATCACTGTCCCAGAGGGACCACCCCAAAATCACAGAGTCACTGTCCCAGACGGAACACCCCAAAATCACAGGGTCACTGTCCCAGGCGGAACACCCCAAAATTACAGGGTCACTGTCCCAGAGGGATCACCCCAAAATCACAGGGTCACTGTCCCAGAGGATCCCCACAAAATCCCAGAGGCACTGTCCCAGAGGGATCACCCAAAATCACAGGGTCACTGTCCCAGACCGATCACCCCAAAATCACAGGATCACTGTCCCAGAGGGATCACCCCCAAAATCACAGAGTCACTGTCCCAGAGGGAACACCCCAAAATCACAGAGTCACTGTCCCAGAGGGAACACCCCAACATCACAGAGTCACTGTCCCAGAGGGACCACCCCAAAATCACAGAGTCACTGTCCCAGAGGGAACACCCCAACATCACAGAGTCACTGTCCCAGAGGGATCACCCCCAAAATCACAGAGTCACTGTCCCAGAGGGATCACCCCAAAACCACAGGGTCACTGTCTCAGAGGGATCACCCCAAAATCACAGGGTCACTGTCCCAGAGGGATCACCCCAAAATCACAGGGTCACTGTCCCAGAGGGAACACCCCAAAATCACACGATCACTGTTCCAGAAGGAACACCCCAAAATCCCAGGGTCACTGTCCCAGAGGGATCACTCCAAAACCACAGGGTCACTGTCTCAGAGGGATCACCCCAAAATCACAAGATCACTGTCCCATAGAGATCACGCCCAAAATCAGAGAATAACTGTCCCAAAGGGAACACCCCAAAATCACACGGTCACTGTTCCAGAGGGATCACTCCAAAATCACAGGGTCACTGTCCCAGAGGGAAAACCCAAAATCACAAGGTCACTGTGCCTGAGGGATCACCCCAAAATCACAGGGTCACTGTGGCAGAGGCAATACTCTGAAATCACAGGGTCACTGTCCCAGAGGATCCCCACAAAATCCCAGAGTCACTGTCCCAGAGGGATCACCCAAAATCACAGGGTCACTGTACCAGAGGGAACACGCCAAAATCACAGAGTCACTGTCCCACAGGGATCACCCTAAAATCACAGGGCACAGTCCGAGAGGGATCATCGCAAAATCACAGGGTCACTGTCCCAGAGCGATCACCCCAAAATCACAGGGTCACTGTCCCAGAGGGATCAACCCAAAATGACAGGGTCACTGTCTCAGAGGGATCACCCCCAAAATCACAGGGTCACTGTCCCAGAGGGAACACCCCAAAATCACAGGGTCACTGTACCAGAGGGAACACGCCAAAATCACAGAGTCACTGTCCCAGAGGGATCACCCTAAAATCACAGGGCACAGTCCGAGAGGGATCACCGCAAAATCACAGGGTCACTGTCCCAGAGGGATCAACCCAAAATGACAGGGTCACTGTCTCAGAGGGATCACCCCCAAAATCACAGGGTCACTGTCCCAGAGGGAACACCCCAAAATCACAGAGTCACTGTCCCAGAGGGAACACCCCAAAATCACAGAGTCACTGTCCCAGAGGGATCACCCCAAAATCACAGGGTCGCTGTCTGACAGGGATCACCCCAAAATCACAGGGTCACTGTCCCAAAGGGAACACCCCAAAATACCAGTGTCACTGTCCCAATGGGACCCACAAAATCACAGAGTCACTGTCCCAGAGGGATCACCCCAAAATCACAGGGTCGCTGTTGGACAGAGATCACCCCAAAATCACAGGTTCACTGTCCGAGAGGAAACACCCCAAAATCACAGAGTCAGTGTCACAGAGGGATCATCCCAAAATCACAGAGTCACTGTGCCAGAGGGTTCACCCCCAAAATCACAGAGTCACTGGCCCAGTGGGAACACCCCAAAATCACAGGATCACTGTCCCAGAGGGACCACCCCAAAATCACAGAGTCACTGTCCCAGACGGAACACCCCAATATCACAGGGTCACTGTCCCAGAGGATCCCCACAAAATCCCAGAGTCACTGTCCCAGAGGGATCACCCAAAATCACAGGGTCACTGTACCAGAGGGAACACGCCAAAATCACAGAGTCACTGTCCCAGAGGGATCACCCTAAAATCACAGGGCACAGTCCGAGAGGGATCACCGCAAAATCACAGGGTCACTGTCCCAGAGCGATCACCCCAAAATCACAGGGTCACTGTCCCAGAGGGATCAACCCAAAATGACAGGGTCACTGTCTCAGAGGGATCACCCCCAAAATCACAGGGTCACTGTCCCAGAGGGAACACCCCAAAATCACAGGGTCACTGTACCAGAGGGAACACGCCAAAATCACAGAGTCACTGTCCCAGAGGGATCACCCTAAAATCACAGGGCACAGTCCGAGAGGGATCACCGCAAAATCACAGGGTCACTGTCCCAGAGCGATCACCCCAAAATCACAGGGTCACTGTCCCAGAGGGATCAACCCAAAATGACAGGGTCACTGTCTCAGAGGGATCACCCCCAAAATCACAGGGTCACTGTCCCAGAGGGAACACCCCAAAATCACAGAGTCACTGTCCCAGAGGGAACACCCCAAAATCACAGAGTCACTGTCCCAGAGGGATCACCCCAAAATCACAGGGTCGCAGTCTGACAGGGATCACCCCAAAATCACAGGGTCACTGTCCCAAAGGGAACACCCCAAAATACCAGTGTCACTGTCCCAATGGGACCCACAAAATCACAGAGTCACTGTCCCAGAGGGATCACCCCAAAATCACAGGGTCGCTGTCGGACAGGGATCACCCCAAAATCACAGAGTCACTGTCCCAGAGGGACCACCCCAAAATCACAGAGTCACTGTCCCAGACGGAACACCCCAAAATCACAGGGTCACTGTCCCAGAGGATCCCCACAAAATCCCAGAGTCACTGTCCCAGAGGGATCACCCAAAATCACAGGGTCACTGTACCAGAGGGAACACGCCAAAATCACAGAGTCACTGTCCCAGAGGGATCACCCTAAAATCGTAGGGCACAGTCCGAGAGGGATCACCGCAAAATCACAGGGTCACTGTCCCAGAGCGATCACCCCAAAATCACAGGGTCACTGTCCCAGAGGGATCAACCCAAAATGACAGGGTCACTGTCTCAGAGGGATCACCCCCAAAATCACAGGGTCACTGTCCCAGAGGGAACACCCCAAAATCACAGGGTCACTGTACCAGAGGGAACACGCCAAAATCACAGAGTCACTGTCCCAGAGGGATCACCCTAAAATCACAGGGCACAGTCCGAGAGGGATCACCGCAAAATCACAGAGTCACTGTCCCAGAGCGATCACCCCAAAATCACAGGGTCACTGTCCCAGAGGGATCAACCCAAAATGACAGGGTCACTGTCTCAGAGGGATCACCCCCAAAATCACAGGGTCACTGTCCCAGAGGGAACACCCCAAAATCACAGAGTCACTGTCCCAGAGGGAACACCCCAAAATCACAGAGTCACTGTCCCAGAGGGATCACCCCAAAATCACAGGGTCGCAGTCTGACAGGGATCACCCCAAAATCACAGGGTCACTGTCCCAAAGGGAACACCCCAAAATACAAGTGTCACTGTCCCAATGGGACCCACAAAATCACAGAGTCACTGTCCCAGAGGGATCACCCCAAAATCACAGGGTCGCTGTCGGACAGGGATCACCCCAAAATCACAGGATCACTGTCCGAGAGGAAACACCCCAAAATCACAGAGTCAGTGTCACAGAGGGATCATCCCAAAATCACAGAGTCACTGTGCCAGAGGGTTCACCCCCAAAATCACAGAGTCACTGGCCCAGACGGAACACCCCAAAATCACAGGATCACTGTCCCAGAGGGACCACCCCAAAATCACAGAGTCACTGTCCCAGACGGAACACCCCAAAATCACAGGGTCACTGTCCCAGAGGATCCCCACAAAATCCCAGAGTCACTGTCCCAGAGGGATCACCCAAAATCACAGGGTCACTGTCCCAGACCGATCACCCCAAAATCACAGGATCACTGTCCCAGAGGGATCACCCCCAAAATCACAGAGTCACTGTCCCAGAGGGAACACCCCAAAATCACAGAGTCACTGTCCCAGAGGGAACACCCCAACATCACAGAGTCACTGTCCCAGAGGGACCACCCCCAATATCACAGAGTCACTGTCCCAGAGGGAACACCCCAACATCACAGAGTCACTGTCCCAGAGGGATCACCCCCAAAATCACAGAGTCACTGTCCCAGAGGGAACGCCCCAACATCACAGGGTCACTGTCCCAGAGGGAACACCCCAAAATCGCAGGTTCACTGTCCCAGAGGGAACACCCCAACATCACAGGGTCATAGTCCCAGAGGGTTCACCCCAAAATCACAGAGTCACTGTCCCATAGGGATCACCACCAAAATCACAGGGTCATTGTCCCAGAGGGATCACCCCCAAAATGACAGAGTCACTGCCTCAGAGGGATCACCCCCAAAATCACAGGGTCACTGTCCCAGAGGGATCACGCCAAAACCACAGGGTCACTGTCTCAGAGGGATCACCCCAAAATCACAGGGTCACTGTCCCAGAGGGATCACCCCAAAACCACAGGGTCACTGTCTCAGAGGGATCACCCCAAAATCACAGGGTCACTGTCCCAGAGGGATCACCCCAAAATCACAGGGTCACTGTCCCAGAGGGAACACCCCAAAATCACACGGTCACTGTTCCAGAAGGAACACCCCAAAATCCCAGGGTCACTGTCCCAGAGGGATCACTCCAAAACCACAGGGTCACTGTCTCAGAGGGATCACCCCAAAATCACAAGATCACTGTCCCATAGAGATCACGCCCAAAATCAGAGAATAACTGTCCCAAAGGGAACACCCCAAAATCACACGGTCACTGTTCCAGAGGGATCACTCCAAAATCACAGGGTCACTGTCCCAGAGGGATCACCCCAAAATCACAGGGTCACTGTCCCAGAGGGAACACCCCAAAATCACACGGTCACTGTTCCAGAAGGAACACCCCAAAATCCCAGGGTCACTGTCCCAGAGGGATCACTCCAAAACCACAGGGTCACTGTCTCAGAGGGATCACCCCAAAATCACAAGATCACTGTCCCATAGAGATCACGCCCAAAATCAGAGAATAACTGTCCCAAAGGGAACACCCCAAAATCACACGGTCACTGTTCCAGAGGGATCACTCCAAAATCACAGGGTCACTGTCCCAGAGGGAAACCCCAAAATCACAAGGTCACTGTGCCTGAGGGATCACCCCAAAATCACAGGGTCACTGTGGCAGAGGCAATACTCTGAAATCACAGGGTCACTGTCCCAGAGGATCCCCACAAAATCCCAGAGTCACTGTCCCAGAGGGATCACCCAAAATCACAGGGTCACTGTACCAGAGGGAACACGCCAAAATCACAGAGTCACTGTCCCAGAGGGATCACCCTAAAATCACAGGGCACAGTCCGAGAGGGATCACCGCAAAATCACAGGGTCACTGTCCCAGAGCGATCACCCCAAAATCACAGGGTCACTGTCCCAGAGGGATCAACCCAAAATGACAGGGTCACTGTCTCAGAGGGATCACCCCCAAAATGACAGGGTCACTGTCCCAGAGGGAACACCCCAAAATCACAGAGTCACTGTCCCAGAGGGAACACGCCAAAATCACAGAGTCACTGTCCCAGAGGGATCACCCCAAAATCACAGGGTCGCTGTCTGACAGGGATCACCCCAAAATCACAGGGTCACTGTCCCAAAGGGAACACCCCAAAATACCAGTGTCACTGTCCCAATGGGACCCACAAAATCACAGAGTCACTGTCCCAGAGGGATCACCCCAAAATCACAGGGTCGCTGTCTGACAGGGATCACCCCAAAATCACAGGTTCACTGTCCGAGAGGAAACACCCCAAAATCACAGAGTCAGTGTCACAGAGGGATCATCCCAAAATCACAGAGTCACTGTGCCAGAGGGTTCACCCCCAAAATCACAGAGTCACTGGCCCAGTGGGAACACCCCAAAATCACAGGATCACTGTCCCAGAGGGACCACCCCAAAATCACAGAGTCACTGTCCCAGACGGAACACCCCAAAATCACAGGGTCACTGTCCCAGACGGAACACCCCAAAATTACAGGGTCACTGTCCCAGAGGGATCACCCCAAAATCACAGGGTCACTGTCCCAGAGGATCCCCACAAAATCCCAGAGTCACTGTCCCAGAGGGATAACCCAAAATCACAGGGTCACTGTCCCAGACCGATCACCCCAAAATCACAGGGTCACTGTCCCAGAGGGATCACCCCAAAATCATAGGGTCACTGTCCCAGAGGGAACACCCCAAAATCACACGATCACTGTTCCAGAAGGAACACCCCAAAATCACAGGGTCACTGTCCCAGAGAAACCCCACAAAATCCCAGAGTCACTGTCCCGGAGGGAAACACCAAAATCACAGGGTCACTGTCCCAGAGGGATCACCCCAAAATCACAGGGTCGCTGTCTGACAGGGATCACCCCAAAATCACAGGTTCACTGTCCCAGAGGAAACACCCCAAAATCACAGAGTCAGTGTCACAGAGGGATCATCCCAAAATCACAGGGTCACTGTCCCAGAGGGTACACCCCCAAAATCACAGAGTCACTGTCTCAGAGGGATCACCCCCAAAATCACAGGGTCACTGTCCCAGAGGGATCACCCCAAAACCACAGGGTCACTGTCTCAGAGGGATCACACCAAAATCACAGGGTCAGTGTCCCAGAGGGATCACCCCAAAACCACAGGGTCACTGTCCCAGAGGGAACACCCCAAAATCACACGATCACTGTTCCAGAAGGAACACCCCAAAATCACAGGGTCACTGTCCCAGAGAAACCCCACAAAATCCCAGAGTCACTGTCTCGGAGGGAAACACCAAAATCACAGGGTCACTGTTCCAGAGGGAATCCCCAAAATCCAGAGTCACTGTCCCAGAGGGATCACCCCAAAATACCAGTGTCACTGTCCCAAAGGGACCCACAAAATCACAGAGTCACTGTCCCAGAGGGATCACCCCAAAATCACAGGGTCGCTGTCTGACAGGGATCACCCCAAAATCACAGGGTCACTGTCCCAAAGGGAACACCCCAAAATACCAGTGTCACTGTCCCAAAGGGACCCACAAAATCACAGAGTCACTGTCCCAAAGGGATCACCCCCAAAATCACAGGGTCACTGTCCCAGAGTGATCACCCCAAAATCACATGGTCACTGTCCCAGTGGGATCACCACAAAATCACAGGGTCACTGTCCCAGAGGGAACACCCCAAAATCGCAGGTTCACTGTCCCAGAGGGAACACCCCAACATCACAGGGTCACAGGCCCAGAGGGTTCACCCCAAATTCACAGAGTCACTGTCCCATAGGGATCACCACCAAAATCACAGGGTCACTGTCCCAGAGGGGCCACCCCCAAAATCACAGAGTCACTGTCCCAGAGGGAACACCCCAACATCACAGAGTCACTGTTCCAGAGGGAATCCCCAAAATCCAGAGTCACTGTCCAAGAGGGATCACCCCAAAATACCAGTGTCACTGTCCCAAAGGGACCCACAAAATCACAGAGTCACTGTCCCAGAGGGATCACCCCAAAATCACAGGGTCGCTGTCTGACAGGGATCACCCCAAAATCACAGGGTCACTGTCCCAAAGGGAACACCCCAAAATACCATTGTCACTGTCCCAAAGGGACCCACAAAATCACAGAGTCACTGTCCCAAAGGGATCACCCCCAAAATCACAGGGTCACTGTCCCAGAGTGATCACCCCAAAATCACATGGTCACTGTCCCAGTGGGATCACCACAAAATCACAGGGTCACTGTCCCAGAGGGAACACCCCAAAATCGCAGGTTCACTGTCCCAGAGGGAACACCCCAACATCACAGGGTCACTGTCCCAGAGGGAACACCCCAAATTCACAGAGTCACTGTCCCATAGGGATCACCACCAAAATCACAGGGTCACTGTCCCAGAGGGGCCACCCCCAAAATCACAGAGTCACTGTCCCAGAGGGAACACCCCAACATCACAGAGTCACTGTTCCAGAGGGAATCCCCAAAATCCAGAGTCACTGTCCCAGAGGGATCACCCCAAAATACCAGTGTCACTGTCCCACAGGGACCCACAAAATCACAGAGTCACTGTCCCAGAGGGATCACCCCAAAATCACAGGGTCGCTGTCTGACAGGGATCACCCCAAAATCACAGGGTCACTGTCCCAAAGGGAACACCCCAAAATACCAGTGTCACTGTCCCAAAGGGACCCACAAAATCACAGAGTCACTGTCCCAAAGGGATCACCCCCAAAATCACAGGGTCACTGTCCCAGAGTGATCACCCCAAAATCACATGGTCACTGTCCCAGTGGGATCACCACAAAATCACAGGGTCACTGTCCCAGAGGGAACACCCCAAAATCGCAGGTTCACTGTCCCAGAGGGAACACCCCAACATCACAGGGTCACAGTCCCAGAGGGTTCACCCCAAAATCACAGAGTCACTGTCCCATAGGGATCACCACCAAAATCACAGGGTCACTGTCCCACAGGGAAGAACCCAAAATCATACGGTCACTGTCCAAGAGGATCCCCACAAAATCCGAGGGTCACTGTCCCAGAGGATCCCCACAAAATCCCAGGTTCACTGTCCCAGACGGAACCACCAAAATCACAGGGCCACTGTCCCAGAGGGAACACCCCAAAACACCAGAGTCACTGTCCCAGAGGGATCAATCCAAAATCACAGAGTCACTGTCCCAGAGGGATCACCCCAAAATCACAGGGTCGCTGTCTGACAGGGATCACCCCAAAATCACAGGGTCACTGTCCCAAAGGGAACACCCCAAAATACCAGTGTCACTGTCCCAATGGGACCCACAAAATCACAGAGTCACTGTCCCAGAGGGATCACCCCAAAATCACAGGGTCGCTGTCTGACAGGGATCACCCCAAAATCACAGGTTCACTGTCCCAGAGTAAACAACCCAAAATCACTGAGTCAGTGTCACAGAGGGATCATCCCAAAATCACAGAGTCACTGTCCCAGAGGGTTCACCCCCAAAATCACAGAGTCACTGGCCCAGTGGGGACACCGCAAAATCACAGGATCACTGTCCCAGAGGGACCACCCCAAAATCACAGAGTCACTGTCCCAGACGGAACACCCCAAAATCACAGGGTCACTGTCCCAGGCGGAACACCCCAAAATTACAGGGTCACTGTCCCAGAGGGATCACCCCAAAATCACAGGGTCACTGTCCCAGAGGATCCCCACAAAATCCCAGAGTCACTGTCCCAGAGGGATCACCCAAAATCACAGGGTCACTGTCCCAGACCGATCACCCCAAAATCACAGGATCACTGTCCCAGAGGGATCACCCCCAAAATCACAGAGTCACTGTCCCAGAGGGAACACCCCAAAATCACAGAGTCACTGTCCCAGAGGGAACACCCCAACATCACAGAGTCACTGTCCCAGACCGATCACCCCAAAATCACAGAGTCACTGTCCCAGAGGGAACACCCCAACATCACAGAGTCACTGTCCCAGAGGGATCACCCCCAAAATCACAGAGTCACTGTCCCAGAGGGATCACCCCAAAACCACAGGGTCACTGTCTCAGAGGGATCACCCCAAAATCACAGGGTCACTGTCCCAGAGGGATCACCCCAAAATCACAGGGTCACTGTCCCAGAGGGAACACCCCAAAATCACACGATCACTGTTCCAGAAGGAACACCCCAAAATCCCAGGGTCACTGTCCCAGAGGGATCACTCCAAAACCACAGGGTCACTGTCTCAGAGGGATCACCCCAAAATCACAAGATCACTGTCCCATAGAGATCACGCCCAAAATCAGAGAATAACTGTCCCAAAGGGAACACCCCAAAATCACACGGTCACTGTTCCAGAGGGAAACCCCAAAATCACAAGGTCACTGTGCCTGAGGGATCACCCCAAAATCACAGGGTCACTGTGGCAGAGGCAATACTCTGAAATCACAGGGTCACTGTCCCAGAGGATCCCCACAAAATCCCAGAGTCACTGTCCCAGAGGGATCACCCAAAATCACAGGGTCACTGTACCAGAGGGAACACGCCAAAATCACAGAGTCACTGTCCCAGAGGGATCACCCTAAAATCACAGGGCACAGTCCGAGAGGGATCATCGCAAAATCACAGGGTCACTGTCCCAGAGCGATCACCCCAAAATCACAGGGTCACTGTCCCAGAGGGATCAACCCAAAATGACAGGGTCACTGTCTCAGAGGGATCACCCCCAAAATCACAGGGTCACTGTCCCAGAGGGAACACCCCAAAATCACAGGGTCACTGTACCAGAGGGAACACGCCAAAATCACAGAGTCACTGTCCCAGAGGGATCACCCTAAAATCACAGGGCACAGTCCGAGAGGGATCACCGCAAAATCACAGGGTCACTGTCCCAGAGGGATCAACCCAAAATGACAGGGTCACTGTCTCAGAGGGATCACCCCCAAAATCACAGGGTCACTGTCCCAGAGGGAACACCCCAAAATCACAGAGTCACTGTCCCAGAGGGAACACCCCAAAATCACAGAGTCACTGTCCCAGAGGGATCACCCCAAAATCACAGGGTCGCTGTCTGACAGGGATCACCCCAAAATCACAGGGTCACTGTCCCAAAGGGAACACCCCAAAATACCAGTGTCACTGTCCCAATGGGACCCACAAAATCACAGAGTCACTGTCCCAGAGGGATCACCCCAAAATCACAGGGTCGCTGTTGGACAGGGATCACCCCAAAATCACAGGTTCACTGTCCGAGAGGAAACACCCCAAAATCACAGAGTCAGTGTCACAGAGGGATCATCCCAAAATCACAGAGTCACTGTGCCAGAGGGTTCACCCCCAAAATCACAGAGTCACTGGCCCAGTGGGAACACCCCAAAATCACAGGATCACTGTCCCAGAGGGACCACCCCAAAATCACAGAGTCACTGTCCCAGACGGAACACCCCAAAATCACAGGGTCACTGTCCCAGAGGATCCCCACAAAATCCCAGAGTCACTGTCCCAGAGGGATCACCCAAAATCACAGGGTCACTGTCCCAGACCGATCACCCCAAAATCACAGGATCACTGTCCCAGAGGGATCACTCCCAAAATCACAGAGTCACTGTCCCAGAGGGAACACCCCAAAATCACAGAGTCACTGTCCCAGAGGGAACACCCCAACATCACAGAGTCACTGTCCCAGAGGGACCACCCCCAAAATCACAGAGTCACTGTCCCAGAGGGAACACCCCAAAATCACAGGGTCGCTGTCTGACAGGGATCACCCCAAAATCACAGGTTCACTGTCCCAGAGTAAACAACCCAAAATCACTGAGTCAGTGTCACAGAGGGATCATCCCAAAATCACAGAGTCACTGTCCCAGAGGGTTCACCCCCAAAATCACAGAGTCACTGGCCCAGTGGGGACACCGCAAAATCACAGGATCACTGTCCCAGAGGGACCACCCCAAAATCACAGAGTCACTGTCCCAGACGGAACACCCCAAAATCACAGGGTCACTGTCCCAGGCGGAACACCCCAAAATTACAGGGTCACTGTCCCAGAGGGATCACCCCAAAATCACAGGGTCACTGTCCCAGAGGATCCCCACAAAATCCCAGAGTCACTGTCCCAGAGGGATCACCCAAAATCACAGGGTCACTGTCCCAGACCGATCACCCCAAAATCACAGGATCACTGTCCCAGAGGGATCACCCCCAAAATCACAGAGTCACTGTCCCAGAGGGAACACCCCAAAATCACAGAGTCACTGTCCCAGAGGGAACACCCCAACATCACAGAGTCACTGTCCCAGACCGATCACCCCAAAATCACAGAGTCACTGTCCCAGAGGGAACACCCCAACATCACAGAGTCACTGTCCCAGAGGGATCACCCCCAAAATCACAGAGTCACTGTCCCAGAGGGATCACCCCAAAACCACAGGGTCACTGTCTCAGAGGGATCACCCCAAAATCACAGGGTCACTGTCCCAGAGGGATCACCCCAAAATCACAGGGTCACTGTCCCAGAGGGAACACCCCAAAATCACACGATCACTGTTCCAGAAGGAACACCCCAAAATCCCAGGGTCACTGTCCCAGAGGGATCACTCCAAAACCACAGGGTCACTGTCTCAGAGGGATCACCCCAAAATCACAAGATCACTGTCCCATAGAGATCACGCCCAAAATCAGAGAATAACTGTCCCAAAGGGAACACCCCAAAATCACACGGTCACTGTTCCAGAGGGAAACCCCAAAATCACAAGGTCACTGTGCCTGAGGGATCACCCCAAAATCACAGGGTCACTGTGGCAGAGGCAATACTCTGAAATCACAGGGTCACTGTCCCAGAGGATCCCCACAAAATCCCAGAGTCACTGTCCCAGAGGGATCACCCAAAATCACAGGGTCACTGTACCAGAGGGAACACGCCAAAATCACAGAGTCACTGTCCCAGAGGGATCACCCTAAAATCACAGGGCACAGTCCGAGAGGGATCATCGCAAAATCACAGGGTCACTGTCCCAGAGCGATCACCCCAAAATCACAGGGTCACTGTCCCAGAGGGATCAACCCAAAATGACAGGGTCACTGTCTCAGAGGGATCACCCCCAAAATCACAGGGTCACTGTCCCAGAGGGAACACCCCAAAATCACAGGGTCACTGTACCAGAGGGAACACGCCAAAATCACAGAGTCACTGTCCCAGAGGGATCACCCTAAAATCACAGGGCACAGTCCGAGAGGGATCACCGCAAAATCACAGGGTCACTGTCCCAGAGGGATCAACCCAAAATGACAGGGTCACTGTCTCAGAGGGATCACCCCCAAAATCACAGGGTCACTGTCCCAGAGGGAACACCCCAAAATCACAGAGTCACTGTCCCAGAGGGAACACCCCAAAATCACAGAGTCACTGTCCCAGAGGGATCACCCCAAAATCACAGGGTCGCTGTCTGACAGGGATCACCCCAAAATCACAGGGTCACTGTCCCAAAGGGAACACCCCAAAATACCAGTGTCACTGTCCCAATGGGACCCACAAAATCACAGAGTCACTGTCCCAGAGGGATCACCCCAAAATCACAGGGTCGCTGTTGGACAGGGATCACCCCAAAATCACAGGTTCACTGTCCGAGAGGAAACACCCCAAAATCACAGAGTCAGTGTCACAGAGGGATCATCCCAAAATCACAGAGTCACTGTGCCAGAGGGTTCACCCCCAAAATCACAGAGTCACTGGCCCAGTGGGAACACCCCAAAATCACAGGATCACTGTCCCAGAGGGACCACCCCAAAATCACAGAGTCACTGTCCCAGACGGAACACCCCAAAATCACAGGGTCACTGTCCCAGAGGATCCCCACAAAATCCCAGAGTCACTGTCCCAGAGGGATCACCCAAAATCACAGGGTCACTGTCCCAGACCGATCACCCCAAAATCACAGGATCACTGTCCCAGAGGGATCACTCCCAAAATCACAGAGTCACTGTCCCAGAGGGAACACCCCAAAATCACAGAGTCACTGTCCCAGAGGGAACACCCCAACATCACAGAGTCACTGTCCCAGAGGGACCACCCCCAAAATCACAGAGTCACTGTCCCAGAGGGAACACCCCAACATCACAGAGTCACTGTCCCAGAGGGATCACCCCCAAAATCACAGAGTCACTGTCCCAGAGGGAACACCCCAACATCACAGGGTCACTGTCCCAGAGGGAACACCCCAAAATCGCAGGTTCACTGTCCCAGAGGGAACACCCCAACATCACAGGGTCATAGTCCCAGAGGGTTCACCCCAAAATCACAGAGTCACTGTCCCATAGGGATCACCACCAAAATCACAGGGTCACTGTCCCAGAGGATCCCCACAAAATCCCAGAGTCACTGTCCCAGAGGGATCACCCAAAATCACAGGGTCACTGTACCAGAGGGAACACGCCAAAATCACGGAGTCACTGTCCCAGAGGGATCACCCTAAAATCACAGGGCACAGTCCGAGAGGGATCACCGCAAAATCACAGGGTCACTGTCCCAGAGCGATCACCCCAAAATCACAGGGTCACTGTCCCAGAGGGATCAACCCAAAATGACAGGGTCACTGTCTCAGAGGGATCACCCCCAAAATCACAGGGTCACTGTCCCAGAGGGAACACCCCAAAATCACAGAGTCACTGTCCCAGAGGGATCACCCCAAAATCACAGGGTCGCTGTCTGACAGGGATCACACCAAAATCACAGGGTCACTGTCCCAAAGGGAACACCCCAAAATACCAGTGTCACTGTCCCAATGGGACCCACAAAATCACAGAGTCACTGTCCCAGAGGGATCACCCCAAAATCACAGGGTCGCTGTCTGACAGGGATCACCCCAAAATCACAGGTTCACTGTCCGAGAGGAAACACCCCAAAATCACAGAGTCAGTGTCACAGAGGGATCATCCCAAAATCACAGAGTCACTGTGCCAGAGGGTTCACCCCCAAAATCACAGAGTCACTGGCCCAGTGGGAACACCCCAAAATCACAGGATCACTGTCCCAGAGGGACCACCCCAAAATCACAGAGTCACTGTCCCAGACGGAACACCCCAAAATCACAGGGTCACTGTCCCAGACGGAACACCCCAAAATTACAGGGTCACTGTCCCAGAGGGATCACCCCAAAATCACAGGGTCACTGTCCCAGAGGATCCCCACAAAATCCCAGAGTCACTGTCCCAGAGGGATAACCCAAAATCACAGGGTCACTGTCCCAGACCGATCACCCCAAAATCACAGGGTCACTGTCCCAGAGGGATCACCCCAAAATCATAGGGTCACTGTCCCAGAGGGAACACCCCAAAATCACACGATCACTGTTCCAGAAGGAACACCCCAAAATCACAGGGTCACTGTCCCAGAGAAACCCCACAAAATCCCAGAGTCACTGTCCCGGAGGGAAACACCAAAATCACAGGGTCACTGTCCCAGAGGGATCACCCCAAAATCACAGGGTCGCTGTCTGACAGGGATCACCCCAAAATCACAGGTTCACTGTCCCAGAGGAAACACCCCAAAATCACAGAGTCAGTGTCACAGAGGGATCATCCCAAAATCACAGGGTCACTGTCCCAGAGGGTACACCCCCAAAATCACAGAGTCACTGTCTCAGAGGGATCACCCCCAAAATCACAGGGTCACTGTCCCAGAGGGATCACCCCAAAACCACAGGGTCACTGTCTCAGAGGGATCACACCAAAATCACAGGGTCAGTGTCCCAGAGGGATCACCCCAAAATCACAGGGTCACTGTCCCAGAGGGAACACCCCAAAATCACACGATCACTGTTCCAGAAGGAACACCCCAAAATCACAGGGTCACTGTCCCAGAGAAACCCCACAAAATCCCAGAGTCACTGTCTCGGAGGGAAACACCAAAATCACAGGGTCACTGTTCCAGAGGGAATCCCCAAAATCCAGAGTCACTGTCCCAGAGGGATCACCCCAAAATACCAGTGTTTTGTCCCAAAGGGACCCACAAAATCACAGAGACACTGTCCCAGAGGTATCACCCCAAAATCACAGGGTCGCTGTCTGACAGGGATCACCCCAAAATCACAGGGTCACTGTCCCAAAGGGAACACCCCAAAATACCAGTGTCACTGTCCCAAAGGGACCCACAAAATCACAGAGTCACTGTCCCAAAGGGATCACCCCCAAAATCACAGGGTCACTGTCCCAGAGTGATCACCCCAAAATCACATGGTCACTGTCCCAGTGGGATCACCACAAAATCACAGGGTCACTGTCCCAGAGGGAACACCCCAAAATCGCAGGTTCACTGTCCCAGAGGGAACACCCCAACATCACAGGGTCACAGGCCCAGAGGGTTCACCCCAAATTCACAGAGTCACTGTCCCATAGGGATCACCACCAAAATCACAGGGTCACTGTCCCAGAGGGACCACCCCCAAAATCACAGAGTCACTGTCCCAGAGGGAACACCCCAACATCACAGAGTCACTGTTCCAGAGGGAATCCCCAAAATCCAGAGTCACTGTCCCAGAGGGATCACCCCAAAATACCAGTGTCACTGTCCCAAAGGGACCCACAAAATCACAGAGTCACTGTCCCAGAGGGATCACCCCAAAATCACAGGGTCGCTGTCTGACAGGGATCACCCCAAAATCACAGGGTCACTGTCCCAAAGGGAACACCCCAAAATACCAGTGTCACTGTCCCAAAGGGACCCACAAAATCACAGAGTCACTGTCCCAAAGGGATCACCCCCAAAATCACAGGGTCACTGTCCCAGAGTGATCACCCCAAAATCACATGGTCACTGTCCCAGTGGGATCACCACAAAATCACAGGGTCACTGTCCCAGAGGGAACACCCCAAAATCGCAGGTTCACTGTCCCAGAGGGAACACCCCAACATCACAGGGTCACAGTCCCAAAGGGAACACCCCAAAATCACAGAGTCACTGTCCCATAGGGATCACCACCAAAATCACAGGGTCACGGTCCCACAGGGAAGAACCCAAAATCATACGGTCACTGTCCAAGAGGATCCCCACAAAATCCGAGGGTCACTGTCCCAGAGGATCCCCACAAAATCCCAGGTTCACTGTCCCAGACGGAACCACCAAAATCACAGGGTCACTGTCCCAAAGGGAACACCCCAAAATACCAGTGTCACTGTCCCAATGGGACCCACAAAATCACAGAGTCACTGTCCCAGAGGGATCACCCCAAAATCACAGGGTCGCTGTCTGACAGGGATCACCCCAAAATCACAGGTTCACTGTCCCAGAGTAAACACCCCAAAATCACTGAGTCAGTGTCACAGAGGGATCATCCCAAAATCACAGAGTCACTGTCCCAGAGGGTTCACCCCCAAAATCACAGAGTCACTGGCCCAGTGGGGACACCGCAAAATCACAGGATCACTGTCCCAGAGGGACCACCCCAAAATCACAGAGTCACTGTCCCAGACGGAACACCCCAAAATCACAGGGTCACTGTCCCAGGCGGAACACCCCAAAATTACAGGGTCACTGTCCCAGAGGGATCACCCCAAAATCACAGGGTCACTGTCCCAGAGGATCCCCACAAAATCCCAGAGTCACTGTCCCAGGGGGATCACCCAAAATCACAGGGTCACTGTCCCAGACCGATCACCCCAAAATCACAGGATCACTGTCCCAGAGGGATCACCCCCAAAATCACAGAGTCACTGTCCCAGAGGGAACACCCCAAAATCACAGAGTCACAGTCCCAGAGGGAACACCCCAACATCAGAGGGTCACTGTCCCAGAGGGAACACCCCAACATCACAGAGTCACTGTCCCAGACCGATCACCCCAAAATCACAGAGTCACTGTCCCAGAGGGAACACCCCAACATCACAGAGTCACTGTCCCAGAGGGATCACCCCCAAAATCACAGAGTCACTGTCCCAGAGGGAACACCCCAACATCACAGGGTCACTGTCCCAGAGGGAACACCCCAAAATCGCAGGTTCACTGTCCCAGAGGGAACACCCCAACATCACAGGGTCATAGTCCCAGAGGGTTCACCCCAAAATCACAGAGTCACTGTCCCATAGGGATCACCACCAAAATCACAGGGTCACTGTCCCAGAGGGATCACCCCCAAAATGACAGAGTCACTGCCTCAGAGGGATCACCCCCAAAATCACAGGGTCACTGTCCCAGAGGGATCACCCCAAAACCACAGGGTCACTGTCTCAGAGGGATCACCCCAAAATCACAGGGTCACTGTCCCAGAGGTATCACCCCAAAATCACAGGGTCACTGTCCCAGAGGGAACACCCCAAAATCACACGGTCACTGTTCCAGAAGGAACACCCCAAAATCCCAGGGTCACTGTCCCAGAGGGATCACTCCAAAACCACAGGGTCACTGTCTCAGAGGGATCACCCCAAAATCACAAGGTCACTGTGCCTGAGGGATCACTCCAAAATCACAGGGTCACTGTCCCATAGAGATCACGCCCAAAATCAGAGAATAACTGTCCCAAAGGGAACACCCCAAAATCACACGGTCACTGTTCCAGAGGGATCACTCCAAAATCACAGGGTCACTGTCCCAGAGGGAAACCCCAAAATCACAAGGTCACTGTGCCTGAGGGATCACCCCAAAATCACAGGGTCACTGTGGCAGAGGCAATACTCTGAAATCACAGGGTCACTGTCCCAGAGGATCCCCACAAAATCCCAGAGTCACTGTCCCAGAGGGATCACCCAAAATCACAGGGTCACTGTACCAGAGGGAACACGCCAAAATCACAGAGTCACTGTCCCAGAGGGATCACCCTAAAATGACAGGGCACAGTCCGAGAGGGATCACCGCAAAATCACAGGGTCACTGTCCCAGAGCGATCACCCCAAAATCACAGGGTCACTGTCCCAGAGGGATCAACCCAAAATGACAGGGTCACTGTCTCAGAGGGATCACCCCCAAAATCACAGGGTCACTGTCCCAGAGGGAACACCCCAAAATCACAGAGTCACTGTCCCAGAGGGAACACCCCAAAATCACAGAGTCACTGTCCCAGAGGGATCACCCCAAAATCACAGGGTCGCTGTCTGACAGGGATCACCCCAAAATCACAGGGTCACTGTCCCAAAGGGAACACCCCAAAATACCAGTGTCACTGTCCCAATGGGACCCACAAAATCACAGAGTCACTTTCCCAGAGGGATCACCCCAAAATCACAGGGTCGCTGTCTGACAGGGATCACCCCAAAATCACAGGTTCACTGTCCGAGAGGAAACACCCCAAAATCACAGAGTCAGTGTCACAGAGGGATCATCCCAAAATCACAGAGTCACTGTGCCAGAGGGTTCACCCCCAAAATCACAGAGTCACTGGCCCAGTGGGAACACCCCAAAATCACAGAGTCACTGTCCCAGAGGGAACACCCCAAAATCACAGGGTCACTGTCCCAGAGGATCCCCACAAAATCCCAGAGTCACTGTCCCAGAGGGATCACCCAAAATCACAGGGTCACTGTCCCAGACCGATCACCCCAAAATCACAAGATCACTGTCCCATAGAGATCACGCCCAAAATCAGAGAATAACTGTCCCAAAGGGAACACCCCAAAATCACACGGTCACTGTTCCAGAGGGATCACTCCAAAATCACAGGGTCACTGTCCCAGAGGGAAACCCCAAAATCACAAGGTCACTGTGCCTGAGGGATCACCCCAAAATCACAGGGTCACTGTGGCAGAGGCAATACTCTGAAATCACAGGGTCACTGTCCCAGAGGATCCCCACAAAATCCCAGAGTCACTGTCCCAGAGGGATCACCCAAAATCACAGGGTCACTGTACCAGAGGGAACACGCCAAAATCACAGAGTCACTGTCCCAGAGGGATCACCCTAAAATCACAGGGCACAGTCCGAGAGGGATCATCGCAAAATCACAGGGTTACTGTCCCAGAGCGATCACCCCAAAATCACAGGGTCACTGTCCCAGAGGGATCAACCCAAAATGACAGGGTCACTGTCTCAGAGGGATCACCCCCAAAATCACAGGGTCACTGTCCCAGAGGGAACACCCCAAAATCACAGGGTCACTGTACCAGAGGGAACACGCCAAAATCACAGAGTCACTGTCCCAGAGGGATCACCCTAAAATCACAGGGCACAGTCCGAGAGGGATCACCGCAAAATCACAGGGTCACTGTCCCAGAGCGATCACCCCAAAATCACAGGGTCACTGTCCCAGAGGGAACACCCCAAAATCCCAGAGTCACTGTCCCAGAGGGATCACCCAAAATCACAGGGTCACTGTACCAGAGGGAACACGCCAAAATCACAGAGTCACTGTCCCAGAGGGATCACCCTAAAATCACAGGGCACAGTCCGAGAGGGATCACCGCAAAATCACAGGGTCACTGTCCCAGAGGGATCAACCCAAAATGACAGGGTCACTGTCTCAGAGGGATCACCCCCAAAATCACAGGGTCACTGTCCCAGAGGGAACACCCCAAAATCACAGAGTCACTGTCTCAGAGGGAACACCCCAAAATCACAGAGTCACTGTCCCAGAGGGATCACCCCAAAATCACAGGGTCGCTGTCTGACAGGGATCACCCCAAAATCACAGGGTCACTGTCCCAAAGGGAACACCCCAAAATACCAGTGTCACTGTCCCAATGGGACCCACAAAATCACAGAGTCACTGTCCCAGAGGGATCACCCCAAAATCACAGGGTCGCTGTCCGACAGGGATCACCCCAAAATCACAGGTTCACTGTCCGAGAGGAAACACCCCAAAATCACAGAGTCAGTGTCACAGAGGGATCATCCCAAAATCACAGAGTCACTGTGCCAGAGGGTTCACCCCCAAAATCACAGAGTCACTGGCCCAGTGGGAACACCCCAAAATCACAGAGTCACTGTCCCAGAGGGAACACCCCAAAATCACAGGGTCACTGTCCCAGAGGATCCCCACAAAATCCCAGAGTCACTGTCCCAGAGGGATCACCCAAAATCACAGGGTCACTGTCCCAGACCGATCACCCCAAAATCACAAGATCACTGTCCCATAGAGATCACGCCCAAAATCAGAGAATAACTGTCCCAAAGGGAACACCCCAAAATCACACGGTCACTGTTCCAGAGGGATCACTCCAAAATCACAGGGTCACTGTCCCAGAGGGAAACCCCAAAATCACAAGGTCACTGTGCCTGAGGGATCACCCCAAAATCACAGGGTCACTGTGGCAGAGGCAATACTCTGAAATCACAGGGTCACTGTCCCAGAGGATCCCCACAAAATCCCAGAGTCACTGTCCCAGAGGGATCACCCAAAATCACAGGGTCACTGTACCAGAGGGAACACGCCAAAATCACAGAGTCACTGTCCCAGAGGGATCACCCTAAAATCACAGGGCACAGTCCGAGAGGGATCATCGCAAAATCACAGGGTTACTGTCCCAGAGCGATCACCCCAAAATCACAGGGTCACTGTCCCAGAGGGATCAACCCAAAATGACAGGGTCACTGTCTCAGAGGGATCACCCCCAAAATCACAGGGTCACTGTCCCAGAGGGAACACCCCAAAATCACAGGGTCACTGTACCAGAGGGAACACGCCAAAATCACAGAGTCACTGTCCCAGAGGGATCACCCTAAAATCACAGGGCACAGTCCGAGAGGGATCACCGCAAAATCACAGGGTCACTGTCCCAGAGCGATCACCCCAAAATCACAGGGTCACTGTCCCAGAGGGAACACCCCAAAATCCCAGAGTCACTGTCCCAGAGGGATCACCCAAAATCACAGGGTCACTGTACCAGAGGGAACACGCCAAAATCACAGAGTCACTGTCCCAGAGGGATCACCCTAAAATCACAGGGCACAGTCCGAGAGGGATCACCGCAAAATCACAGGGTCACTGTCCCAGAGGGATCAACCCAAAATGACAGGGTCACTGTCTCAGAGGGATCACCCCCAAAATCACAGGGTCACTGTCCCAGAGGGAACACCCCAAAATCACAGAGTCACTGTCTCAGAGGGAACACCCCAAAATCACAGAGTCACTGTCCCAGAGGGATCACCCCAAAATCACAGGGTCGCTGTCTGACAGGGATCACCCCAAAATCACAGGGTCACTGTCCCAAAGGGAACACCCCAAAATACCAGTGTCACTGTCCCAATGGGACCCACAAAATCACAGAGTCACTGTCCCAGAGGGATCACCCCAAAATCACAGGGTCGCTGTCCGACAGGGATCACCCCAAAATCACAGGTTCACTGTCCGAGAGGAAACACCCCAAAATCACAGAGTCAGTGTCACAGAGGGATCATCCCAAAATCACAGAGTCACTGTGCCAGAGGGTTCACCCCCAAAATCACAGAGTCACTGGCCCAGTGGGAACACCCCAAAATCACAGAGTCACTGTCCCAGAGGGAACACCCCAAAATCACAGAGTCACTGTCCCAGACGGAACACCCAAAAATCACAGGGTCACTGTCCCAGAGGATCCCCACAAAATCCCAGAGTCACTGTCCCAGAGGGATCACCCAAAATCACAGGGTCACTGTCCCAGACCGATCACCCCAAAATCACAAGATCACTGTCCCATAGAGATCACGCCCAAAATCAGAGAATAACTGTCCCAAAGGGAACACCCCAAAATCACACGGTCACTGTTCCAGAGGGATCACTCCAAAATCACAGGGTCACTGTCCCAGAGGGAAACCCCAAAATCACAAGGTCACTGTGCCTGAGGGATCACCCCAAAATCACAGGGTCACTGTGGCAGAGGCAATACTCTGAAATCACAGGGTCACTGTCCCAGAGGATCCCCACAAAATCCCAGAGTCACTGTCCCAGAGGGATCACCCAAAATCACAGGGTCACTGTACCAGAGGGAACACGCTAAAATCACAGAGTCACTGTCCCAGAGGGATCACCCTAAAATCACAGGGCACAGTCCGAGAGGGATCATCGCAAAATCACAGGGTCACTGTCCCAGAGCGATCACCCCAAAATCACAGGGTCACTGTCCCAGAGGGATCAACCCAAAATGACAGGGTCACTGTCTCAGAGGGATCACCCCCAAAATCACAGGGTCACTGTCCCAGAGGGATCACCCCCAAAATCACAGGGTCACTGTACCAGAGGGAACACGCCAAAATCACAGAGTCACTGTCCCAGAGGGATCACCCTAAAATCACAGGGCACAGTCCGAGAGGGATCACCGCAAAATCACAGGGTCACTGTCCCAGAGCGATCACCCCAAAATCACAGGGTCACTGTCCCAGAGGGATCAACCCAAAATGACAGGGTCACTGTCTCAGAGGGATCACCCCCAAAATCACAGGGTCACTGTCCCAGAGGGAACACCCCAAAATCACAGAGTCACTGTCCCAGAGGGAACACCCCAAAATCACAGAGTCACTGTCCCAGAGGGATCACCCCAAAATCACAGGGTCGCTGTCTGACAGGGATCACCCCAAAATCACAGGGTCACTGTCCCAAAGGGAACACCCCAAAATACCAGTGTCACTGTCCCAATGGGACCCACAAAATCACAGAGTCACTGTCCCAGAGGGATCACCCCAAAATCACAGGGTCGCTGTTGGACAGGGATCACCCCAAAATCACAGGTTCACTGTCCGAGAGGAAACACCCCAAAATCACAGAGTCAGTGTCACAGAGGGATCATCCCAAAATCACAGAGTCACTGTGCCAGAGGGTTCACCCCCAAAATCAGAGTCACTGGCCCAGTGGGAACACCCCAAAATCACAGGATCACTGTCCCAGAGGGACCACCCCAAAATCACAGAGTCACTGTCCCAGACGGAACACCCCAAAATCACAGGGTCACTGTCCCAGAGGATCCCCACAAAATCCCAGAGTCACTGTCCCAGAGGGATCACCCAAAATCACAGGGTCACTGTCCCAGACCGATCACCCCAAAATCACAGGATCACTGTCCCAGAGGGATCACCCCCAAAATCACAGAGTCACTGTCCCAGAGGGAACACCCCAAAATCACAGAGTCACTGTCCCAGAGGGAACACCCCAACATCACAGAGTCACTGTCCCAGAGGGACCACCCCCAAAATCACAGAGTCACTGTCCCAGAGGGAACACCCCAACATCACAGAGTCACTGTCCCAGAGGGATCACCCCCAAAATCACAGAGTCACTGTCCCAGAGGGAACACCCCAACATCACAGGGTCACTGTCCCAGAGGGAACACCCCAAAATCGCAGGTTCACTGTCCCAGAGGGAACACCCCAACATCACAGGGTCATAGTCCCAGAGGGTTCAACCCAAAATCACAGAGTCACTGTCCCATAGGGATCACCACCAAAATCACAGGGTCACTGTCCCACAGGATCCCCACAAAATCCCAGAGTCACTGTCCCAGAGGGATCACCCAAAATCACAGGGTCACTGTACCAGAGGGAACACGCCAAAATCACAGAGTCACTGTCCCAGAGGGATCACCCTAAAATCACAGGGCACAGTCCGAGAGGGATCACCGCAAAATCACAGGGTCACTGTCCCAGAGCGATCACCCCAAAATCACAGGGTCACTGTCCCAGAGGGATCAACCCAAAATGACAGGGTCACTGTCTCAGAGGGATCACCCCCAAAATCACAGGGTCACTGTCCCAGAGGGAACACCCCAAAATCACAGAGTCACTGTCCCAGAGGGATCACCCCAAAATCACAGGGTCGCTGTCTGACAGGGATCACCCCAAAATCACAGGGTCACTGTCCCAAAGGGAACACCCCAAAATACCAGTGTCACTGTCCCAATGGGACCCACAAAATCACAGAGTCACTGTCCCAGAGGGATCACCCCAAAATCACAGGGTCGCTGTCTGACAGGGATCACCCCAAAATCACAGGTTCACTGTCCGAGAGGAAACACCCCAAAATCACAGAGTCAGTGTCACAGAGGGATCATCCCAAAATCACAGAGTCACTGTGCCAGAGGGTTCACCCCCAAAATCACAGAGTCACTGGCCCAGTGGGAACACCCCAAAATCACAGGATCACTGTCCCAGAGGGACCACCCCAAAATCACAGAGTCACTGTCCCAGACGGAACACCCCAAAATCACAGGGTCACTGTCCCAGATGGTACACCCCCAAAATCACAGAGTCACTGTCTCAGAGGGATCACCCCCAAAATCACAGGGTCACTGTCCCAGAGGGATCACCCCAAAACCACAGGGTCACTGTCTCAGAGGGATCACACCAAAATCACAGGGTCAGTGTCCCAGAGGGATCACCCCAAAATCACAGGGTCACTGTCCCAGAGGGAACACCCCAAAATCACACGATCACTGTTCCAGAAGGAACACCCCAAAATCACAGGGTCACTGTCCCAGAGAAACCCCACAAAATCCCAGAGTCACTGTCTCGGAGGGAAACACCAAAATCACAGGGTCACTGTTCCAGAGGGAATCCCCAAAATCCAGAGTCACTGTCCCAGAGGGATCACCCCAAAATACCAGTGTCACTGTCCCAAAGGGACCCACAAAATCACAGAGACACTGTCCCAGAAGGATCACCCCAAAATCACAGGGTCGCTGTCTGACAGGGATCACCCCAAAATCACAGGGTCACTGTCCCAAAGGGAACACCCCAAAATACCAGTGTCACTGTCCCAAAGGGACCCACAAAATCACAGAGTCACTGTCCCAAAGGGATCACCCCCAAAATCACAGGGTCACTGTCCCAGAGTGATCACCCCAAAATCACATGGTCACTGTCCCAGTGGGATCACCACAAAATCACAGGGTCACTGTCCCAGAGGGAACACCCCAAAATCGCAGGTTCACTGTCCCAGAGGGAACACCCCAACATCACAGGGTCACAGGCCCAGAGGGTTCACCCCAAATTCACAGAGTCACTGTCCCATAGGGATCACCACCAAAATCACAGGGTCACTGTCCCAGAGGGACCACCCCCAAAATCACAGAGTCACTGTCCCAGAGGGAACACCCCAACATCACAGAGTCACTGTTCCAGAGGGAATCCCCAAAATCCAGAGTCACTGTCCCAGAGGGATCACCCCAAAATACCAGTGTCACTGTCCCACAGGGACCCACAAAATCACAGAGTCACTGTCCCAGAGGGATCACCCCAAAATCACAGGGTCGCTGTCTGACAGGGATCACCCCAAAATCACAGGGTCACTGTCCCAAAGGGAACACCCCAAAATACCAGTGTCACTGTCCCAAAGGGACCCACAAAATCACAGAGTCACTGTCCCAAAGGGATCACCCCCAAAATCACAGGGTCACTGTCCCAGAGTGATCACCCCAAAATCACATGGTCACTGTCCCAGTGGGATCACCACAAAATCACAGGGTCACTGTCCCAGAGGGAACACCCCAAAATCGCAGGTTCACTGTCCCAGAGGGAACACCCCAACATCACAGGGTCACAGTCCCAGAGGGTTCACCCCAAAATCACAGAGTCACTGTCCCATAGGGATCACCACCAAAATCACAGGGTCACTGTCCCACAGGGAAGAACCCAAAATCATACGGTCACTGTCCAAGAGGATCCCCACAAAATCCGAGGGTCACTGTCCCAGAGGATACCCACAAAATCCCAGGTTCACTGTCCCAGACGGAACCACCAAAATCACAGGGTCACTGTCCCAAAGGGAACACCCCAAAATACCAGTGTCACTGTCCCAATGGGACCCACAAAATCACAGAGTCACTGTCCCAGAGGGATCACCCCAAAATCACAGGGTCGCTGTCTGACAGGGATCACCCCAAAATCACAGGTTCACTGTCCCAGAGTAAACACCCCAAAATCACTGAGTCAGTGTCACAGAGGGATCATCCCAAAATCACAGAGTCACTGTCCCAGAGGGTTCACCCCCAAAATCACAGAGTCACTGGCCCAGTGGGGACACCGCAAAATCACAGGATCACTGTCCCAGAGGGACCACCCCAAAATCACAGAGTCACTGTCCCAGACGGAACACCCCAAAATCACAGGGTCACTGTCCCAGGCGGAACACCCCAAAATTACAGGGTCACTGTCCCAGAGGGATCACCCCAAAATCACAGGGTCACTGTCCCAGAGGATCCCCACAAAATCCCAGAGTCACTGTCCCAGGGGGATCACCCAAAATCACAGGGTCACTGTCCCAGACCGATCACCCCAAAATCACAGGATCACCGTCCCAGAGGGATCACCCCCAAAATCACAGAGTCACTGTCCCAGAGGGAACACCCCAAAATCACAGAGTCACTGTCCCAGAGGGAACACCCCAACATCAGAGGGTCACTGTCCCAGAGGGAACACCCCAACATCACAGAGTCACTGTCCCAGACCGATCACCCCAAAATCACAGAGTCACTGTCCCAGAGGGAACACCCCAACATCACAGAGTCACTGTCCCAGAGGGATCACCCCCAAAATCACAGAGTCACTGTCCCAGAGGGAACACCCCAACATCACAGGGTCACTGTCCCAGAGGGAACACCCCAAAATCGCAGGTTCACTGTCCCAGAGGGAACACCCCAACATCACAGGGTCATAGTCCCAGAGGGTTCACCCCAAAATCACAGAGTCACTGTCCCATAGGGATCACCACCAAAATCACAGGGTCACTGTCCCAGAGGGATCACCCCCAAAATGACAGAGTCACTGCCTCAGAGGGATCACCCCCAAAATCACAGGGTCACTGTCCCAGAGGGATCACCCCAAAACCACAGGGTCACTGTCTCAGAGGGATCACCCCAAAATCACAGGGTCACTGTCCCAGAGGGATCACCCCAAAATCACAGGGTCACTGTCCCAGAGGGAACACCCCAAAATCACACGGTCACTGTTCCAGAAGGAACACCCCAAACTCCCAGGGTCACTGTCCCAGAGGGATCACTCCAAAACCACAGGGTCACTGTCTCAGAGGGATCACCCCAAAATCACAAGGTCACTGTGCCTGAGGGATCACTCCAAAATCACAGGGTCACTGTCCCATAGAGATCACGCCCAAAATCAGAGAATAACTGTCCCAAAGGGAACACCCCAAAATCACACGGTCACTGTTCCAGAGGGATCACTCCAAAATCACAGGGTCACTGTCCCAGAGGGAAACCCCAAAATCACAAGGTCACTGTGCCTGAGGGATCACCCCAAAATCACAGGGTCACTATGGCAGAGGCAATACTCTGAAATCACAGGGTCACTGTCCCAGAGGATCCCCACAAAATCCCAGAGTCACTGTCCCAGAGGGATCACCCAAAATCACAGGGTCACTGTACCAGAGGGAACACGCCAAAATCACAGAGTCACTGTCCCAGAGGGATCACCCTAAAATCACAGGGCACAGTCCGAGAGGGATCACCGCAAAATCACAGGGTCACTGTCCCAGAGCGATCACCCCAAAATCCCAGAGTCACTGTCCCAGAGGGATCAACCCAAAATGACAGGGTCACTGTCTCAGAGGGATCACCCCCAAAATCACAGGGTCACTGTCCCAGAGGGAACACCCCAAAATCACAGAGTCACTGTCCCAGAGGGAACACCCCAAAATCACAGAGTCACTGTCCCAGAGGGATCACCCCAAAATCACAGGGTCGCTGTCTGACAGGGATCACCCCAAAATCACAGGGTCACTGTCCCAAAGGGAACACCCCAAAATACCAGTGTCACTGTCCCAATGGGACCCACAAAATCACAGAGTCACTGTCCCAGAGGGATCACCCCAAAATCACAGGGTCGCTGTCTGACAGGGATCACCCCAAAATCACAGGTTCACTGTCCGAGAGGAAACACCCCAAAATCACAGAGTCAGTGTCACAGAGGGATCATCCCAAAATCACAGAGTCACTGTGCCAGAGGGTTCACCCCCAAAATCACAGAGTCACTGGCCCAGTGGGAACACCCCAAAATCACAGAGTCACTGTCCCAGAGGGAACACCCCAAAATCACAGAGTCACTGTCCCAGACGGAACACCCCAAAATCACAGGGTCACTGTCCCAGAGGATCCCCACAAAATCCCAGAGTCACTGTCCCAGAGGGATCACCCAAAATCACAGGGTCACTGTCCCAGAGGGATCACCCCAAAATCACAGGGTCACTGTCCCAGAGGATCCCCACAAAATCCCAGAGTCACTGTCCCAGGGGGATCACCCAAAATCACAGGGTCACTGTCCCAGACCGATCACCCCAAAATCACAGGATCACCGTCCCAGAGGGATCACCCCCAAAATCACAGAGTCACTGTCCCAGAGGGAACACCCCAAAATCACAGAGTCACTGTCCCAGAGGGAACACCCCAACATCAGAGGGTCACTGTCCCAGAGGGAACACCCCAACATCACAGAGTCACTGTCCCAGACCGATCACCCCAAAATCACAGAGTCACTGTCCCAGAGGGAACACCCCAACATCACAGAGTCACTGTCCCAGAGGGATCACCCCCAAAATCACAGAGTCACTGTCCCAGAGGGAACACCCCAACATCACAGGGTCACTGTCCCAGAGGGAACACCCCAAAATCGCAGGTTCACTGTCCCAGAGGGAACACCCCAACATCACAGGGTCATAGTCCCAGAGGGTTCACCCCAAAATCACAGAGTCACTGTCCCATAGGGATCACCACCAAAATCACAGGGTCACTGTCCCAGAGGGATCACCCCCAAAATGACAGAGTCACTGCCTCAGAGGGATCACCCCCAAAATCACAGGGTCACTGTCCCAGAGGGATCACCCCAAAACCACAGGGTCACTGTCTCAGAGGGATCACCCCAAAATCACAGGGTCACTGTCCCAGAGGGATCACCCCAAAATCACAGGGTCACTGTCCCAGAGGGAACACCCCAAAATCACACGGTCACTGTTCCAGAAGGAACACCCCAAAATCCCAGGGTCACTGTCCCAGAGGGATCACTCCAAAACCACAGGGTCACTGTCTCAGAGGGATCACCCCAAAATCACAAGGTCACTGTGCCTGAGGGATCACTCCAAAATCACAGGGTCACTGTCCCATAGAGATCACGCCCAAATTCAGAGAATAACTGTCCCAAAGGGAACACCCCAAAATCACACGGTCACTGTTCCAGAGGGATCACTCCAAAATCACAGGGTCACTGTCCCAGAGGGAAACCCCAAAATCACAAGGTCACTGTGCCTGAGGGATCACCCCAAAATCACAGGGTCACTATGGCAGAGGCAATACTCTGAAATCACAGGGTCACTGTCCCAGAGGATCCCCACAAAATCCCAGAGTCACTGTCCCAGAGGGATCACCCAAAATCACAGGGTCACTGTACCAGAGGGAACACGCCAAAATCACAGAGTCACTGTCCCAGAGGGATCACCCTAAAATCACAGGGCACAGTCCGAGAGGGATCACCGCAAAATCACAGGGTCACTGTCCCAGAGCGATCACCCCAAAATCACAGGGTCACTGTCCCAGAGGGATCAACCCAAAATGACAGGGTCACTGTCTCAGAGGGATCACCCCCAAAATCACAGGGTCACTGTCCCAGAGGGAACACCCCAAAATCACAGAGTCACTGTCCCAGAGGGAACACCCCAAAATCACAGAGTCACTGTCCCAGAGGGATCACCCCAAAATCACAGGGTCGCTGTCTGACAGGGATCACCCCAAAATCACAGGGTCACTGTCCCAAAGGGAACACCCCAAAATACCAGTGTCACTGTCCCAATGGGACCCACAAAATCACAGAGTCACTGTCCCAGAGGGATCACCCCAAAATCACAGGGTCGCTGTCTGACAGGGATCACCCCAAAATCACAGGTTCACTGTCCGAGAGGAAACACCCCAAAATCACAGAGTCAGTGTCACAGAGGGATCATCCCAAAATCACAGAGTCACTGTGCCAGAGGGTTCACCCCCAAAATCACAGAGTCACTGGCCCAGTGGGAACACCCCAAAATCACAGAGTCACTGTCCCAGAGGGAACACCCCAAAATCACAGAGTCACTGTCCCAGACGGAACACCCCAAAATCACAGGGTCACTGTCCCAGAGGATCCCCACAAAATCCCAGAGTCACTGTCCCAGAGGGATCACCCAAAATCACAGGGTCACTGTCCCAGAGGGATCACCCCAAAATCACAGGGTCACTGTCCCAGAGGATCCCCACAAAATCCCAGAGTCACTGTCCCAGGGGGATCACCCAAAATCACAGGGTCACTGTCCCAGACCGATCACCCCAAAATCACAGGATCACCGTCCCAGAGGGATCACCCCCAAAATCACAGAGTCACTGTCCCAGAGGGAACACCCCAAAATCACAGAGTCACTGTCCCAGAGGGAACACCCCAACATCAGAGGGTCACTGTCCCAGAGGGAACACCCCAACATCACAGAGTCACTGTCCCAGACCGATCACCCCAAAATCACAGAGTCACTGTCCCAGAGGGAACACCCCAACATCACAGAGTCACTGTCCCAGAGGGATCACCCCCAAAATCACAGAGTCACTGTCCCAGAGGGAACACCCCAACATCACAGGGTCACTGTCCCAGAGGGAACACCCCAAAATCGCAGGTTCACTGTCCCAGAGGGAACACCCCAACATCACAGGGTCATAGTCCCAGAGGGTTCACCCCAAAATCACAGAGTCACTGTCCCATAGGGATCACCACCAAAATCACAGGGTCACTGTCCCAGAGGGATCACCCCCAAAATGACAGAGTCACTGCCTCAGAGGGATCACCCCCAAAATCACAGGGTCACTGTCCCAGAGGGATCACCCCAAAACCACAGGGTCACTGTCTCAGAGGGATCACCCCAAAATCACAGGGTCACTGTCCCAGAGGGATCACCCCAAAATCACAGGGTCACTGTCCCAGAGGGAACACCCCAAAATCACACGGTCACTGTTCCAGAAGGAACACCCCAAAATCCCAGGGTCACTGTCCCAGAGGGATCACTCCAAAACCACAGGGTCACTGTCTCAGAGGGATCACCCCAAAATCACAAGGTCACTGTGCCTGAGGGATCACTCCAAAATCACAGGGTCACTGTCCCATAGAGATCACGCCCAAATTCAGAGAATAACTGTCCCAAAGGGAACACCCCAAAATCACACGGTCACTGTTCCAGAGGGATCACTCCAAAATCACAGGGTCACTGTCCCAGAGGGAAACCCCAAAATCACAAGGTCACTGTGCCTGAGGGATCACCCCAAAATCACAGGGTCACTATGGCAGAGGCAATACTCTGAAATCACAGGGTCACTGTCCCAGAGGATCCCCACAAAATCCCAGAGTCACTGTCCCAGAGGGATCACCCAAAATCACAGGGTCACTGTACCAGAGGGAACACGCCAAAATCACAGAGTCACTGTCCCAGAGGGATCACCCTAAAATCACAGGGCACAGTCCGAGAGGGATCACCGCAAAATCACAGGGTCACTGTCCCAGAGCGATCACCCCAAAATCACAGGGTCACTGTCCCAGAGGGATCAACCCAAAATGACAGGGTCACTGTCTCAGAGGGATCACCCCCAAAATCACAGGGTCACTGTCCCAGAGGGAACACCCCAAAATCACAGAGTCACTGTCCCAGAGGGAACACCCCAAAATCACAGAGTCACTGTCCCAGAGGGATCACCCCAAAATCACAGGGTCGCTGTCTGACAGGGATCACCCCAAAATCACAGGGTCACTGTCCCAAAGGGAACACCCCAAAATACCAGTGTCACTGTCCCAATGGGACCCACAAAATCACAGAGTCACTGTCCCAGAGGGATCACCCCAAAATCACAGGGTCGCTGTCTGACAGGGATCACCCCAAAATCACAGGTTCACTGTCCGAGAGGAAACACCCCAAAATCACAGAGTCAGTGTCACAGAGGGATCATCCCAAAATCACAGAGTCACTGTGCCAGAGGGTTCACCCCCAAAATCACAGAGTCACTGGCCCAGTGGGAACACCCCAAAATCACAGAGTCACTGTCCCAGAGGGAACACCCCAAAATCACAGAGTCACTGTCCCAGACGGAACACCCCAAAATCACAGGGTCACTGTCCCAGAGGATCCCCACAAAATCCCAGAGTCACTGTCCCAGAGGGATCACCCAAAATCACAGGGTCACTGTCCCAGACCGATCACCCCAAAATCACAGGATCACTGTCCCAGAGGGATCACCCCCAAAATCACAGAGTCACTGTCCCAGAGGGAACACCCCAAAATCACAGAGTCACTGTCCCAGAGGGAACACCCCAACATCACAGAGTCACTGTCCCAGAGGGACCACCCCCAAAATCACAGAGTCACTGTCCCAGAGGGAACACCCCAACATCACAGAGTCACTGTCCCAGAGGGATCACCCCCAAAATCACAGAGTCACTGTCCCAGAGGGAACACCCCAACATCACAGGGTCACTGTCCCAGAGGGAACACCCCAAAATCGCAGGTTCACTGTCCTAGAGGGAACACCCCAACATCACAGGGTCATAGTCCCAGAGGGTTCACCCCAAAATCACAGAGTCACTGTCCCATAGGGATCACCACCAAAATCACAGGGTCACTGTCCCAGAGGGATCACCCCCAAAATGACAGAGTCACTGCCTCAGAGGGATCACCCCCAAAATCACAGGGTCACTGTCCCAGAGGGATCACCCCAAAACCACAGGGTCACTGTCTCAGAGGGATCACCCCAAAATCACAGGGTCACTGTCCCAGAGGGATCACCCCAAAATCACAGGGTCACTGTCCCAGAGGGAACACCCCAAAATCACACGGTCACTGTTCCAGAAGGAACACCCCAAAATCCCAGGGTCACTGTCCCAGAGGGATCACTCCAAAACCACAGGGTCACTGTCTCAGAGGGATCACCCCAAAATCACAAGATCACTGTCCCATAGAGATCACGCCCAAAATCAGAGAATAACTGTCCCAAAGGGAACACCCCAAAATCACACGGTCACTGTTCCAGAGGGATCACTCCAAAATCAAAGGGTCACTGTCCCAGAGGGAAACCCCAAAATCACAAGGTCACTGTGCCTGAGGGATCACCCCAAAATCACAGGGTCACTGTGGCAGAGGCAATACTCTGAAATCACAGGGTCACTGTCCCAGAGGATCCCCACAAAATCCCAGAGTCACTGTCCCAGAGGGATCACCCAAAATCACAGGGTCACTGTACCAGAGGGAACACGCCAAAATCACAGAGTCACTGTCCCAGAGGGATCACCCTAAAATCACAGGGCACAGTCCGAGAGGGATCACCCCAAAATCACAGGGTCACTGTCCCAGAGCGATCACCCCAAAATCACAGGGTCACTGTCCCAGAGGGATCAACCCAAAATGACAGGGTCACTGTCTCAGAGGGATCACCCCCAAAATCACAGGGTCACTGTCCCAGAGGGAACACCCCAAAATCACAGGGTCACTGTACCAGAGGGAACACGCCAAAATCACAGAGTCACTGTCCCAGAGGGATCACCCTAAAATCACAGGGCACAGTCCGAGAGGGATCACCGCAAAATCACAGGATCACTGTCCCAGAGCGATCACCCCAAAATCACAGGGTCACTGTCCCAGAGGGATCAACCCAAAATGACAGGGTCACTGTCTCAGAGGGATCACCCCCAAAATCACAGGGTCACTGTCCCAGAGGGAACACCCCAAAATCACAGAGTCACTGTCCCAGAGGGAACACCCCAAAATCACAGAGTCACTGTCCCAGAGGGAACACCCCAAAATCACAGAGTCACTGTCCCAGAGGGATCACCCCAAAATCACAGGGTCGCTGTCTGACAGGGATCACCCCAAAATCACAGGGTCACTGTCCCAAAGGGAACACCCCAAAATACCAGTGTCACTGTCCCAATGGGACCCACAAAATCACAGAGTCACTGTCCCAGAGGGATCACCCCAAAATCACAGGGTCGCTGTCTGACAGGGATCACCCCAAAATCACAGGTTCACTGTCCGAGAGGAAACACCCCAAAATCACAGAGTCAGTGTCACAGAGGGATCATCCCAAAATCACAGAGTCACTGTGCCAGAGGGTTCACCCCCAAAATCACAGAGTCACTGGCCCAGTGGGAACACCCCAAAATCACAGGATCACTGTCCCAGAGGGACCACCCCAAAATCACAGAGTCACTGTCCCAGACGGAACACCCCAAAATCACAGGGTCACTGTCCCAGACGGAACACCCCAAAATTACAGGGTCACTGTCCCATAGGGATCACCCCAAAATCACAGGGTCACTGTCCCAGAGGATCCCCACAAAATCCCAGAGTCACTGTCCCAGAGGGATAACCCAAAATCACAGGGTCACTGTCCCAGACAGATCACCCCAAAATCACAGGATCACTGTCCCAGAGGGATCACCCCCAAAATCACAGAGTCACTGTCCCAGAGGGAACACCCCAAAATTACAGAGTCACTGTCCCAGAGGGAACACCCCAACATCACAGAGTCACGGTCCCAGAGGGATCACCCCCAAAATCACAGAGTCACTGTCCCAGAGGGAACACCCCAAAATCACAGAGTCACTGTCCCAGAGGGAACACCCCAACATCAGAGGGTCACTGTCCCAGAGGGAACACCCCAAAATCACAGGGTCACTGTCCCAGAGGGATCACCCCAAAATCACAGAGTCACTGTCCCAGAGGGAACACCCCAAAATCACAGAGTCACTGTCCCAGAGGGAACACCCCAACATCACAGGGTCACTGTCCCAGAGGGAACACCCCAAAATCACAGGTTCACTGTCCCAGAGGGAACACCCCAACATCACAGGGTCATAGACCCAGAGGGTTCACCCCAAAATCACAGATTCACTGTCCCATAGGGATCACCACCAAAATCACAGGGTCACTGTCCCAGAGGGATCACCCCCAAAATCACAGAGTCACTGTCTCAGAGGGATCACCCCCAAAATCACAGGGTCACTGTCCCAGAGGGATCACCCCAAAATCACAAGGTCACTGTCCCAGAGGGAACACCCCAAAATCACACGATCACTGTTCCAGAAGGAACACCCCAAAATCACAGGGTCACTGTCCCAGAGAAACCCCACAAAATCCCAGAGTCACTGTCCCGGAGGGAAACACCAAAATCACAGGGTCACTGTTCCAGAGGGAATCCCCAAAATCCAGAGTCACTGTCCCAGAGGGATCACCCCAAAATACCAGTGTCACTGTCCCAAAGGGACCCACAAAATCACAGAGTCACTGTCCCAGAGGGATCACCCCAAAATCACAGGGTCGCTGTCTGACAGGGATCACCCCAAAATCACAGGGTCACTGTCCCAAAGGGAACACCCCAAAATACCAGTGTCACTGTCCCAAAGGGACCCACAAAATCACAGAGTCACTGTCCCAAAGGGAACACCCCAAAATACCAGTGTCGCTGTCCCAAAGGGACCCACAAAATCACAGAGTCACTGTCCCAAAGGGATCACCCCCAAAATCACAGGGTCACTGTCCCAGAGTGATCACCACAAAATCACAGGGTCACTGTCCCAGAGGGAACACCCCAAAATCGCAGGTTCACTGTCCCAGAGGGAACACCCCAACATCACAGGGTCACAGTCCCAGAGGGTTCACCCCAAAACACCAGAGTCACTGTCCCAGAGGGATCACCACCAAAATCACAGGGTCACTGTCCCACAGGGATGAACCCAAAATCATACGGTCACTGTCCAAGAGGATCCCCACAAAATCCGAGGGTCACTGTCCCAGAGGATCCCCACAAAATCCCAGGTTCACTGTACCAGACGGAACCACCAAAATCACAGGGTCACTGTCCCAGAGGGAACACCCCAAAACACCAGAGTCACTGTCCCAGAGGGATCAATCCAAAATCACAGGGTCACTGTCCCAGAGGGATCACCCCAAAATCACAGAGACACTGTGGCAGAGGGAATACCCCAAAATCACATGGTCACTGTCCCAGACGGATCACCCCAAAATCACTGGGTCACTGTCCCAGAGAATCCCCACAAAATCCCAGAGTCACTGTCCCGGAGGGAATCACCAAAATCACAGGGTCACTGTTCCAGAGGGAATCCCCAAAATCCAGAGTCACTGTCCCAGAGGGATCAACCCAAAATACCAGTGTCACTGTCACAAAGGGACCCACAAAATCACAGAGTCACTGTCCCAGAGGGATCACCCCAAAATCACAGGGTCGCTGTCTGACAGGGATCACCCCAAAATCACAGGGTCACTGTCCCAAAGGGAACACCCCAAAATACCAGTGTCACTGTCCCAAAGGGACCCACAAAATCACAGAGTCACTGTCCCAGAGGGATCACCCCAAAATCACAGGGTCGCTGTCTGACAGGGATCACCCCAAAATCACAGGTTCACTGTCCCAGAGGAAACACCCCAAAATCACAGAGTCAGTGTCACAGAGGGATCATCCCAAAATCACAGAGTCACTGTCCCAGAGGGTTCACCCCCAAAATCACAAGATCACTGTCCCAGAGGGAACACACCTAAATCACAGAGTCACTGTCCCTGACGGAACACCCCAAAATCACAGGGTCACTGTCCCAGAGGGATCACCCCAAAAATCACAGGGTCACCGTCCCAGAGGGATCACCCCAAAATCATACAGTCACTGTCCCAGAGGATCACTCCAAAGTCTCAGGGTCACTGTGGCAGAGGGAATACCACAAAATCACAGGGTCACTGTCCCAGAGGGATCAACCCAAAATGACAGGGTCACTGTCTCAGAGGGATCACCCCCAAAATCACAGGGTCACTGTCCCAGAGGGAACACCCCAAAATCACAGGGTCACTGTACCAGAGGGAACACGCCAAAATCACAGGATCACTGTCCCAGAGGGAACACCCCAAAATCACAGAGTCACTGTCCCAGACGGAACACCCCAAAATCACAGGGTCACTGTCCCAGAGGATCCCCACAAAATCCCAGAGTCACTGTCCCAGAGGGATCACCCAAAATCACAGGGTCACTGTCCCAGACCGATCACCCCAAAATCACAGGATCACTGTCCCAGAGGGATCACCACCAAAATCACAGAGTCACTGTCCCAGAGGGAACACCCCAAAATCACAGAGTCACTGTCCCAGAGGGAACACCCCAACATCACAGAGTCACTGTCCCAGAGGGACCACCCCCAAAATGACAGAGTCACTGCCTCAGAGGGATCACCCCCAAAATCACAGGGTCACTGTCCCAGAGGGATCACCCCAAAACCACAGGGTCACTGTCTCAGAGGGATCACCCCAAAATCACAGGGTCACTGTCCCAGAGGGATCACCCCAAAATCACAGGGTCACTGTCCCAGAGGGAACACCCCAAAATCACACGGTCACTGTTCCAGAAGGAACACCCCAAAATCCCAGGGTCACTGTCCCAGAGGGATCACTCCAAAACCACAGGGTCACTGTCTCAGAGGGATCACCCCAAAATCACAAGATCACTGTCCCATAGAGATCACGCCCAAAATCAGAGAATAACTGTCCCAAAGGGAACACCCCAAAATCACACGGTCACTGTTCCAGAGGGATCACTCCAAAATCACAGGGTCACTGTCCCAGAGGGAAACCCCAAAATCACAAGGTCACTGTGCCTGAGGGATCACCCCAAAATCACAGGGTCACTGTGGCAGAGGCAATACTCTGAAATCACAGGGTCACTGTCCCAGAGGATCCACACAAAATCCCAGAGTCACTGTCCCAGAGGGATCACCCAAAATCACAGGGTCACTGTACCAGAGGGAACACGCCAAAATCACAGAGTCACTGTCCCAGAGGGATCACCCTAAAATCACAGGGCACAGTCCGAGAGGGATCACCCCAAAATCACAGGGTCACTGTCCCAGAGCGATCACCCCAAAATCACAGGGTCACTGTCCCAGAGGGATCAACCCAAAATGACAGGGTCACTGTCTCAGAGGGATCACCCCCAAAATCACAGGGTCACTGTCCCAGAGGGAACACCCCAAAATCACAGGGTCACTGTACCAGAGGGAACACGCCAAAATCACAGAGTCACTGTCCCAGAGGGATCACCCTAAAATCACAGGGCACAGTCCGAGAGGGATCACCGCAAAATCACAGGATCACTGTCCCAGAGCGATCACCCCAAAATCACAGGGTCACTGTCCCAGAGGGATCAACCCAAAATGACAGGGTCACTGTCTCAGAGGGATCACCCCCAAAATCACAGGGTCACTGTCCCAGAGGGAACACCCCAAAATCACAGAGTCACTGTCCCAGAGGGAACACCCCAAAATCACAGAGTCACTGTCCCAGAGGGAACACCCCAAAATCACAGAGTCACTGTCCCAGAGGGATCACCCCAAAATCACAGGGTCGCTGTCTGACAGGGATCACCCCAAAATCACAGGTTCACTGTCCGAGAGGAAACACCCCAAAATCACAGAGTCAGTGTCACAGAGGGATCATCCCAAAATCACAGAGTCACTGTGCCAGAGGGTTCACCCCCAAAATCACAGAGTCACTGGCCCAGTGGGAACACCCCAAAATCACAGGATCACTGTCCCAGAGGGACCACCCCAAAATCACAGAGTCACTGTCCCAGACGGAACACCCCAAAACCACAGGGTCACTGTCTCAGAGGGATCACCCCAAAATCACAAGATCACTGTCCCATAGAGATCACGCCCAAAATCAGAGAATAACTGTCCCAAAGGGAACACCCCAAAATCACACGGTCACTGTTCCAGAGGGATCACTCCAAAATCACAGGGTCACTGTCCCAGAGGGAAACCCCAAAATCACAAGGTCACTGTGCCTGAGGGATCACCCCAAAATCACAGGGTCACTGTGGCAGAGGCAATACTCTGAAATCACAGGGTCACTGTCCCAGAGGATCCCCACAAAATCCCAGAGTCACTGTCCCAGAGGGATCACCCAAAATCACAGGGTCACTGTACCAGAGGGAACACGCCAAAATCACAGAGTCACTGTCCCAGAGGGATCACCCTAAAATCACAGGGCACAGTCCGAGAGGGATCACCCCAAAATCACAGGGTCACTGTCCCAGAGCGATCACCCCAAAATCACAGGGTCACTGTCCCAGAGGGATCAACCCAAAATGACAGGGTCACTGTCTCAGAGGGATCACCCCCAAAATCACAGGGTCACTGTCCCAGAGGGAACACCCCAAAATCACAGGGTCACTGTACCAGAGGGAACACGCCAAAATCACAGAGTCACTGTCCCAGAGGGATCACCCTAAAATCACAGGGCACAGTCCGAGAGGGATCACCGCAAAATCACAGGATCACTGTCCCAGAGCGATCACCCCAAAATCACAGGGTCACTGTCCCAGAGGGATCAACCCAAAATGACAGGGTCACTGTCCCAGAGGGAACACCCCAAAATACCAGTGTCACTGTCCCAATGGGACCCACAAAATCACAGAGTCACTGTCCCAGAGGGATCACCCCAAAATCACAGGGTCGCTGTCTGACAGGGATCACCCCAAAATCACAGGTTCACTGTCCGAGAGGAAACACCCCAAAATCACAGAGTCAGTGTCACAGAGGGATCATCCCAAAATCACAGAGTCACTGTGCCAGAGGGTTCACCCCCAAAATCACAGAGTCACTGGCCCAGTGGGAACACCCCAAAATCACAGGATCACTGTCCCAGAGGGACCACCCCAAAATCACAGAGTCACTGTCCCAGACGGAACACCCCAAAATCACAGGGTCACTGTCCCAGACGGAACACCCCAAAATTACAGGGTCACTGTCCCATAGGGATCACCCCAAAATCACAGGGTCACTGTCCCAGAGGATCCCCACAAAATCCCAGAGTCACTGTCCCAGAGGGATAACCCAAAATCACAGGGTCACTGTCCCAGACCGATCACCCCAAAATCACAGGATCACTGTCCCAGAGGGATCACCCCCAAAATCACAGAGTCACTGTCCCAGAGGGAACACCCCAAAATGACAGAGTCACTGTCCCAGAGGGAGCACCCGAACATCACAGAGTCACGGTCCCAGAGGGATCACCCCCAAAATCACAGAGTCACTGTCCCAGAGGGAACACCCCAAAATCACAGAGTCACTGTCCCAGAGGGAACACCCCAACATCAGAGGGTCACTGTCCCAGAGGGAACACCCCAAAATCACAGGGTCACTGTCCCAGAGGGATCACCCCAAAATCACAGAGTCACTGTCCCAGAGGGAACACCCCAAAATCACAGAGTCACTGTCCCAGAGGGAACACCCCAACATCACAGGGTCACTGTCCCAGAGGGAACACCCCAAAATCGCAGGTTCACTGTCCCAGAGGGAACACCCCAACATCACAGGGTCATAGACCCAGAGGGTTCACCCCAAAATCACAGAGTCACTGTCCCATAGGGATCACCACCAAAATCACAGGGTCACTGTCCCAGAGGGATCACCCCCAAAATCACAGAGTCACTGTCTCAGAGGGATCACCCCCAAAATCACAGGGTCACTGTCCCAGAGGGATCACCCCAAAACCACAGGGTCACGGTCTCAGAGGGATCACACCAAAATCACAGGGTCACTGTCCCAGAGGGATCACCCCAAAATCACAAGGTCACTGTCCCAGAGGGAACACCCCAAAATCACACGATCACTGTTCCAGAAGGAACACCCCAAAATCACAGGGTCACTGTCCCAGAGAAACCCCACAAAATCCCAGAGTCACTGTCCCGGAGGGAAACACCAAAATCACAGGGTCACTGTTCCAGAGGGAATCCCCAAAATCCAGAGTCACTGTCCCAGAGGGATCACCCCAAAATACCAGTGTCACTGTCCCAAAGGGACCCACAAAATCACAGAGTCACTGTCCCAGAGGGATCACCCCAAAATCACAGGGTCGCTGTCTGACAGGGATCACCCCAAAATCACAGGGTCACTGTCCCAAAGGGAACACCCCAAAATACCAGTGTCACTGTCCCAAAGGGACCCACAAAATCACAGAGTCACTGTCCCAAAGGGAACACCCCAAAATACCAGTGTCGCTGTCCCAAAGGGACCCACAGAATCACAGAGTCACTGTCCCAAAGGGATCACCCCCAAAATCACAGGGTCACTGTCCCAGAGTGATCACCACAAAATCACAGGGTCACTGTCCCAGAGGGAACACCCCAAAATCGCAGGTTCACTGTCCCAGAGGGAACACCCCAACATCACAGGGTCACAGTCCCAGAGGGTTCACCCCAAAACACCAGAGTCACTGTCCCAGAGGGATCACCACCAAAATCACAGGGTCACGGTCCCACAGGGATGAACCCAAAATCATACGGTCACTGTCCAAGAGGATCCCCACAAAATCCGAGGGTCACTGTCCCAGAGGATCCCCACAAAATCCCAGGTTCACTGTCCCAGACGGAACCACCAAAATCACAGGGTCACTGTCCCAGAGGGAACACCCCAAAACACCAGAGTCACTGTCCCAGAGGGATCAATCCAAAATCACAGGGTCACTGTCCCAGAGGGATCACCCCAAAATCACAGAGACACTGTGGCAGAGGGAATACCCCAAAATCACATGGTCACTGTCCCAGACGGATCACCCCAAAATCACTGGGTCACTGTCCCAGAGAATCCCCACAAAATCCCAGAGTCACTGTCCCGGAGGGAATCACCAAAATCACAGGGTCACTGTTCCAGAGGGAATCCCCAAAATCCAGAGTCACTGTCCCAGAGGGATCAACCCAAAATACCAGTGTCACTGTCACAAAGGGACCCACAAAATCACAGAGTCACTGTCCCAGAGGGATCACCCCAAAATCACAGGGTCGCTGTCTGACAGGGATCACCCCAAAATCACAGGGTCACTGTCCCAAAGGGAACACCCCAAAATACCAGTGTCACTGTCCCAAAGGGACCCACAAAATCACAGAGTCACTGTCCCAGAGGGATCACCCCAAAATCACAGGGTCGCTGTCTGACAGGGATCACCCCAAAATCACAGGTTCACTGTCCCAGAGGAAACACCCCAAAATCACAGAGTCAGTGTCACAGAGGGATCATCCCAAAATCACAGAGTCACTGTCCCAGAGGGTTCACCCCCAAAATCACAAGATCACTGTCCCAGAGGGAACACACCTAAATCACAGAGTCACTGTCCCTGACGGAACACCCCAAAATCACAGGGTCACTGTCCCAGAGGGATCACCCCAAAAATCACAGGGTCACCGTCCCAGAGGGATCACCCCAAAATAATACAGTCACTGTCCCAGAGGATCACTCCAAAGTCTCAGGGTCACTGTGGCAGAGGGAATACCACAAAATCACAGGGTCACTGTCCCAGAGGGATCAACCCAAAATGACAGGGTCACTGTCTCAGAGGGATCACCCCCAAAATCACAGGGTCACTGTCCCAGAGGGAACACCCCAAAATCACAGGGTCACTGTCCCAGAGGGAACACCCCAAAATCACAGAGTCACTGTCCCAGACGGAACACCCCAAAATCACAGGGTCACTGTCCCAGAGGATCCCCACAAAATCCCAGAGTCACTGTCCCAGAGGGATCACCCAAAATCACAGGGTTACTGTCCCAGACCGATCACCCCAAAATCACAGGATCACTGTCCCAGAGGGATCACCACCAAAATCACAGAGTCACTGTCCCAGAGGGAACACCCCAAAATCACAGAGTCACTGTCCCAGAGGGAACACCCCAACATCACAGAGTCACTGTCCCAGAGCGACCACCCCCAAAATGACAGAGTCACTGCCTCAGAGGGATCACCCCCAAAATCACAGGGTCACTGTCCCAGAGGGATCACCCCAAAACCACAGGGTCACTGTCTCAGAGGGATCACCCCAAAATCACAGGGTCACTGTCCCAGAGGGATCACCCCAAAATCACAGGGTCACTGTCCCAGAGGGAACACCCCAAAATCACACGGTCACTGTTCCAGAAGGAACACCCCAAAATCCCAGGGTCACTGTCCCAGAGGGATCACTCCAAAACCACAGGGTCACTGTCTCAGAGGGATCACCCCAAAATCACAAGATCACTGTCCCATAGAGATCACGCCCAAAATCAGAGAATAACTGTCCCAAAGGGAACACCCCAAAATCACACGGTCACTGTTCCAGAGGGATCACTCCAAAATCACAGGGTCACTGTCCCAGAGGGAAACCCCAAAATCACAAGGTCACTGTGCCTGAGGGATCACCCCAAAATCACAGGGTCACTGTGGCAGAGGCAATACTCTGAAATCACAGGGTCACTGTCCCAGAGGATCCCCACAAAATCCCAGAGTCACTGTCCCAGAGGGATCACCCAAAATCACAGGGTCACTGTACCAGAGGGAACACGCCAAAATCACAGAGTCACTGTCCCAGAGGGATCACCCTAAAATCACAGGGCACAGTCCGAGAGGGATCACCCCAAAATCACAGGGTCACTGTCCCAGAGCGATCACCCCAAAATCACAGGGTCACTGTCCCAGAGGGATCAACCCAAAATGACAGGGTCACTGTCTCAGAGGGATCACCCCCAAAATCACAGGGTCACTGTCCCAGAGGGAACACCCCAAAATCACAGGGTCACTGTACCAGAGGGAACACGCCAAAATCACAGAGTCACTGTCCCAGAGGGATCACCCTAAAATCACAGGGCACAGTCCGAGAGGGATCACCGCAAAATCACAGGATCACTGTCCCAGAGCGATCACCCCAAAATCACAGGGTCACTGTCCCAGAGGGATCAACCCAAAATGACAGGGTCACTGTCTCAGAGGGATCACCCCCAAAATCACAGGGTCACTGTCCCAGAGGGAACACCCCAAAATCACAGAGTCACTGTCCCAGAGGGAACACCCCAAAATCACAGAGTCACTGTCCCAGAGGGAACACCCCAAAATCACAGAGTCACTGTCCCAGAGGGATCACCCCAAAATCACAGGGTCGCTGTCTGACAGGGATCACCCCAAAATCACAGGGTCACTGTCCCAAAGGGAACACCCCAAAATACCAGTGTCACTGTCCCAATGGGACCCACAAAATCACAGAGTCACTGTCCCAGAGGGATCACCCCAAAATCACAGGGTCGCTGTCTGACAGGGATCACCCCAAAATCACAGGTTCACTGTCCGAGAGGAAACACCCCAAAATCACAGAGTCAGTGTCACAGAGGGATCATCCCAAAATCACAGAGTCACTGTGCCAGAGGGTTCACCCCCAAAATCACAGAGTCACTGGCCCAGTGGGAACACCCCAAAATCACAGGATCACTGTCCCAGAGGGACCACCCCAAAATCACAGAGTCACTGTCCCAGACGGAACACCCCAAAATCACAGGGTCACTGTCCCAGACGGAACACCCCAAAATTACAGGGTCACTGTCCCATAGGGATCACCCCAAAATCACAGGGTCACTGTCCCAGACCGATCACCCCAAAATCACAGGATCACTGTCCCAGAGGGATCACCCCCAAAATCACAGAGTCACTGTCCCAGAGGGAACACCCCAAAATGACAGAGTCACTGTCCCAGAGGGAACACCCCAACATCACAGAGTCACGGTCCCAGAGGGATCACCCCCAAAATCACAGAGTCACTGTCCCAGAGGGAACACCCCAAAATCACAGAGTCACTGTCCCAGAGGGAACACCCCAACATCAGAGGGTCACTGTCCCAGAGGGAACACCCCAAAATCACAGGGTCACTGTCCCAGAGGGATCACCCCAAAATCACAGAGTCACTGTCCCAGAGGGAACACCCCAAAATCACAGAGTCACTGTCCCAGAGGGAACACCCCAACATCACAGGGTCACTGTCCCAGAGGGAACACCCCAAAATCGCAGGTTCACTGTCCCAGAGGGAACACCCCAACATCACAGGGTCATAGACCCAGAGGGTTCACCCCAAAATCACAGAGTCACTGTCCAATAGGGATCACCACCAAAATCACAGGGTCACTGTCCCAGAGGGATCACCCCCAAAATCACAGAGTCACTGTCTCAGAGGGATCACCCCCAAAATCACAGGGTCACTGTCCCAGAGGGATCACCCCAAAACCACAGGGTCACGGTCTCAGAGGGATCACACCAAAATCACAGGGTCACTGTCCCAGAGGGATCACCCCAAAATCACAAGGTCACTGTCCCAGAGGGAACACCCCAAAATCACACGATCACTGTTCCAGAAGGAACACCCCAAAATCACAGGGTCACTGTCCCAGAGAAACCCCACAAAATCCCAGAGTCACTGTCCCGGAGGGAAACACCAAAATCACAGGGTCACTGTTCCAGAGGGAATCCCCAAAATCCAGAGTCACTGTCCCAGAGGGATCACCCCAAAATACCAGTGTCACTGTCCCAAAGGGACCCACAAAATCACAGAGTCACTGTCCCAGAGGGATCACCCCAAAATCACAGGGTCGCTGTCTGACAGGGATCACCCCAAAATCACAGGGTCACTGTCCCAAAGGGAACACCCCAAAATACCAGTGTCACTGTCCCAAAGGGACCCACAAAATCACAGAGTCACTGTCCCAAAGGGAACACCCCAAAATACCAGTGTTGCTGTCCCAAAGGGACCCACAGAATCACAGAGTCACTGTCCCAAAGGGATCACCCCCAAAATCACAGGGTCACTGTCCCAGAGTGATCACCACAAAATCACAGGGTCACTGTCCCAGAGGGAACACCCCAAAATCGCAGGTTCACTGTCCCAGAGGGAACACCCCAACATCACAGGGTCACAGTCCCAGAGGGTTCACCCCAAAACACCAGAGTCACTGTCCCAGAGGGATCACCACCAAAATCACAGGGTCACGGTCCCACAGGGATGAACCCAAAATCATACGGTCACTGTCCAAGAGGATCCCCACAAAATCCGAGGGTCACTGTCCCAGAGGATCCCCACAAAATCCCAGGTTCACTGTCCCAGACGGAACCACCAAAATCACAGGGTCACTGTCCCAGAGGGAACACCCCAAAACACCAGAGTCACTGTCCCAGAGGGATCAATCCAAAATCACAGGGTCACTGTCCCAGAGGGATCACCCCAAAATCACAGAGACACTGTGGCAGAGGGAATACCCCAAAATCACATGGTCACTGTCCCAGACGGATCACCCCAAAATCACTGGGTCACTGTCCCAGAGAATCCCCACAAAATCCCAGAGTCACTGTCCCGGAGGGAATCACCAAAATCACAGGGTCACTGTTCCAGAGGGAATCCCCAAAATCCAGAGTCACTGTCCCAGAGGGATCAACCCAAAATACCAGTGTCACTGTCACAAAGGGACCCACAAAATCACAGAGTCACTGTCCCAGAGGGATCACCCCAAAATCACAGGGTCGCTGTCTGACAGGGATCACCCCAAAATCACAGGGTCACTGTCCCAAAGGGAACACCCCAAAATACCAGTGTCACTGTCCCAAAGGGACCCACAAAATCACAGAGTCACTGTCCCAGAGGGATCACCCCAAAATCACAGGGTCGCTGTCTGACAGGGATCACCCCAAAATCACAGGTTCACTGTCCCAGAGGAAACACCCCAAAATCACAGAGTCAGTGTCACAGAGGGATCATCCCAAAATCACAGAGTCACTGTCCCAGAGGGTTCACCCCCAAAATCACAAGATCACTGTCCCAGAGGGAACACACCTAAATCACAGAGTCACTGTCCCTGACGGAACACCCCAAAATCACAGGGTCACTGTCCCACAGGGATGAACCCAAAATCATACGGTCACTGTCCAAGAGGATCCCCACAAAATCCGAGGGTCACTGTCCCAGAGGATCCCCACAAAATCCCAGGTTCACTGTCCCAGACGGAACCACCAAAATCACAGGGTCACTGTCCCAGAGGGAACACCCCAAAACACCAGAGTCACTGTCCCAGAGGGATCAATCCAAAATCACAGGGTCACTGTCCCAGACGGATCACCCCAAAATCACTGGGTCACTGTCCCAGAGAATCCCCACAAAATCCCAGAGTCACTGTCCCGGAGGGATCACCCCCCAAAATGACAGAGTCACTGCCTCAGAGGGATCACCCCCAAAATCACAGGGTCACTGTCCCAGAGGGATCACCCCAAAACCACAGGGTCACTGTCTCAGAGGGATCACCCCAAAATCACAGGGTCACTGTCCCAGAGGGATCACCCCAAAATCACAGGGTCACTGTCCCAGAGGGAACACCCCAAAATCACACGGTCACTGTTCCAGAAGGAACACCCCAAAATCCCAGCGTCACTGTCCCAGAGGGATCACTCCAAAACCACAGGGTCACTGTCTCAGAGGGATCACCCCAAAATCACAAGGTCACTGTGCCTGAGGGATCACTCCAAAATCACAGGGTCACTGTCCCATAGAGATCACGCCCAAAATCAGAGAATAACTGTCCCAAAGGGAACACCCCAAAATCACACGGTCACTGTTCCAGAGGGATCACTCCAAAATCACAGGGTCACTGTCCCAGAGGGAAACCCCAAAATCACAAGGTCACTGTGCCTGAGGGATCACCCCAAAATCACAGGGTCACTGTCCCAGAGGATCCCCACAAAATCCCAGAGTCACTGTCCCAGAGGGATCACCCAAAATCACAGGGTCACTGTACCAGAGGGAACACGCCAAAATCACAGAGTCACTGTCCCAGAGGGATCACCCTAAAATCACAGGGCACAGTCCGAGAGGGATCACCCCAAAATCACAGGGTCACTGTCCCAGAGCGATCACCCCAAAATCACAGGGTCACTGTCCCAGAGGGATCAACCCAAAATGACAGGGTCACTGTCTCAGAGGGATCACCCCCAAAATCACAGGGTCACTGTCCCAGAGGGAACACCCCAAAATCACAGAGTCACTGTCCCAGAGGGAACACCCCAAAATCACAGAGTCACTGTCCCAGAGGGATCACCCCAAAATCACAGGGTCGCTGTCTGACAGGGATCACCCCAAAATCACAGGGTCACTGTCCCAAAGGGAACACCCCAAAATACCAGTGTCACTGTCCCAATGGGACCCACAAAATCACAGAGTCACTGTCCCAGAGGGATCACCCCAAAATCACAGGGTCGCTGTCTGACAGGGATCACCCCAAAATCACAGGTTCACTGTCCGAGAGGAAACACCCCAAAATCACAGAGTCAGTGTCACAGAGGGATCATCCCAAAATCACAGAGTCACTGTGCCAGAGGGTTCACCCCCAAAATCACAGAGTCACTGGCCCAGTGGGAACACCCCAAAATCACAGAGTCACTGTCCCAGAGGGAACACCCCAAAATCACAGAGTCACTGTCCCAGACGGAACACCCCAAAATCACAGGGTCACTGTCCCAGAGGATCCCCACAAAATCCCAGAGTCACTGTCCCAGAGGGATCACCCAAAATCACAGGGTCACTGTCCCAGACCGATCACCCCAAAATCACAGGATCACTGTCCCAGAGGGATCACCCCCAAAATCACAGAGTCACTGTCCCAGAGGGAACACCCCAAAATCACAGAGTCACTGTCCCAGAGGGAACACCCCAACATCACAGAGTCACTGTCCCAGAGGGACCACCCCCAAAATCACAGAGTCACTGTCCCAGAGGGAACACCCCAACATCACAGAGTCACTGTCCCAGAGGGATCACCCCCAAAATCACAGAGTCACTGTCCCAGAGGGAACACCCCAACATCACAGGGTCACTGTCCCAGAGGGAACACCCCAAAATCGCAGGTTCACTGTCCCAGAGGGAACACCCCAACATCACAGGGTCATAGTCCCAGAGGGTTCACCCCAAAATCACAGAGTCACTGTCCCATAGGGATCACCACCAAAATCACAGGGTCACTGTCCCAGAGGGATCACCCCCAAAATGACAGAGTCACTGCCTCAGAGGGATCACCCCCAAAATCACAGGGTCACTGTCCCAGAGGGATCACCCCAAAACCACAGGGTCACGGTCTCAGAGGGATCACCCCAAAATCACAGGGTCACTGTCCCAGAGGGATCACCCCAAAATCACAGGGTCACTGTCCCAGAGGGAACACCCCAAAATCACACGGTCACTGTTCCAGAAGGAACACCCCAAAATCCCAGGGTCACTGTCCCAGAGGGATCACTCCAAAACCACAGGGTCACTGTCTCAGAGGGATCACCCCAAAATCACAAGATCACTGTCCCATAGAGATCACGCCCAAAATCAGAGAATAACTGTCCCAAAGGGAACACCCCAAAATCACACGGTCACTGTTCCAGAGGGATCACTCCAAAATCACAGGGTCACTGTCCCAGAGGGAAACCCCAAAATCACAAGGTCACTGTGCCTGAGGGATCACCCCAAAATCACAGGGTCACTGTGGCAGAGGCAATACTCTGAAATCACAGGGTCACTGTCCCAGAGGATCCCCACAAAATCCCAGAGTCACTGTCCCAGAGGGATCACCCAAAATCACAGGGTCACTGTACCAGAGGGAACACGCCAAAATCACAGAGTCACTGTCCCAGAGGGATCACCCTAAAATCACAGGGCACAGTCCGAGAGGGATCACCCCAAAATCACAGGGTCACTGTCCCAGAGCAATCACCCCAAAATCACAGGGTCACTGTCCCAGAGGGATCAACCCAAAATGACAGGGTCACTGTCTCAGAGGGATCACCCCCAAAATCACAGGGTCACTGTCCAGAGGGAACACCCCAAAATCACAGAGTCACTGTCCCAGAGGGAACACCCCAAAATCACAGAGTCACTGTCCCAGAGGGATCACCCCAAAATCACAGGGTCGCTGTCTGACAGGGATCACCCCAAAATCACAGGGTCACTGTCCCAAAGGGAACACCCCAAAATACCAGTGTCACTGTCCCAATGGGACCCACAAATTCACAGATTCACTGTCCCAGAGGGATCACCCCAAAATCACAGGGTCGCTGTCTGACAGGGATCACCCCAAAATCACAGGTTCACTGTCCGAGAGGAAACACCCCAAAATCACAGAGTCAGTGTCACAGAGGGATCATCCCAAAATCACAGAGTCACTGTGCCAGAGGGTTCACCCCCAAAATCACAGAGTCACTGGCCCAGTGGGAACACCCCAAAATCACAGAGTCACTGTCCCAGAGGGAACACCCCAAAATCACAGAGTCACTGTCCCAGACGGAACACCCCAAAATCACAGGGTCACTGTCCCAGAGGATCCCCACAAAATCCCAGAGTCACTGTCCCAGAGGGATCACCCAAAATCACAGGGTCACTGTCCCAGACCGATCACCCCAAAATCACAGGATCACTGTCCCAGAGGGATCACCCCCAAAATCACAGAGTCACTGTCCCAGAGGGAACACCCCAAAATCACAGAGTCACTGTCCCAGAGGGAACACCCCAACATCACAGAGTCACTGTCCCAGAGGGACCACCCCCAAAATCACAGAGTCACTGTCCCAGAGGGAACACCCCAACATCACAGAGTCACTGTCCCAGAGGGATCACCCCCAAAATCACAGAGTCACTGTCCCAGAGGGAACACCCCAACATCACAGGGTCACTGTCCCAGAGGGAACACCCCAAAATCGCAGGTTCACTGTCCCAGAGGGAACACCCCAACATCACAGGGTCATAGTCCCAGAGGGTTCACCCCAAAATCACAGAGTCACTGTCCCATAGGGATCACCACCAAAATCACAGGGTCACTGTCCCAGAGGGATCACCCCCAAAATGACAGAGTCACTGCCTCAGAGGGATCACCCCCAAAATCACAGGGTCACTGTCCCAGAGGGATCACCCCAAAACCACAGGGTCACTGTCTCAGAGGGATCACCCCAAAATCACAGGGTCACTGTCCCAGAGGGATCACCCCAAAATCACAGGGTCACTGTCCCAGAGGGAACACCCCAAAATCACACGGTCACTGTTCCAGAAGGAACACCCCAAAATCCCAGGGTCACTGTCCCAGAGGGATCACTCCAAAACCACAGGGTCACTGTCTCAGAGGGATCACCCCAAAATCACAAGATCACTGTCCCATAGAGATCACGCCCAAAATCAGAGAATAACTGTCCCAAAGGGAACACCCCAAAATCACACGGTCACTGTTCCAGAGGGATCACTCCAAAATCACAGGGTCACTGTCCCAGAGGGAAACCCCAAAATCACAGGGTCACTGTCCCAGAGCGATCACCCCAAAATCACAGAGTCACTGTCCCAGAGGGATCACCCTAAAATCACAGGGCACAGTCCGAGAGGGATCACCCCAAAATCACAGGGTCACTGTCCCAGAGCGATCACCCCAAAATCACAGAGTCACTGTCCCAGAGGGATCAACCCAAAATGACAGGGTCACTGTCTCAGAGGGATCACCCCCAAAATCACAGGGTCACTGTCCCAGAGGGAACACCCCAAAATCACAGGGTCACTGTACCAGAGGGAACACGCCAAAATCACAGAGTCACTGTCCCAGAGGGATCACCCTAAAATCACAGGGCACAGTCCGAGAGGGATCACCGCAAAATCACAGGATCACTGTCCCAGAGCGATCACCCCAAAATCACAGGGTCACTGTCCCAGAGGGATCAACCCAAAATGACAGGGTCACTGTCTCAGAGGGATCACCCCCAAAATCACAGGGTCACTGTCCCAGAGGGAACACCCCCAAAATCACAGGGTCACTGTCCCAGAGGGAACACCCCAAAATCACAGAGTCACTGTCCCAGAGGGAACACCCCAAAATCACAGAGTCACTGTCCCAGAGGGATCACCCCAAAATCACAGGGTCGCTGTCTGACAGGGATCACCCCAAAATCACAGGGTCACTGTCCCAAAGGGAACACCCCAAAATACCAGTGTCACTGTCCCAATGGGACCCACAAAATCACAGAGTCACTGTCCCAGAGGGATCACCCCAAAATCACAGGGTCGCTGTCTGACAGGGATCACCCCAAAATCACAGGTTCACTGTCCGAGAGGAAACACCCCAAAATCACAGAGTCAGTGTCACAGAGGGATCATCCCAAAATCACAGAGTCACTGTGCCAGAGGGTTCACCCCCAAAATCACAGGATCACTGTCCCAGACGGAACACCCCAAAATCACAGGGTCACTGTCCCAGACGGAACACCCCAAAATCCCAGAGTCACTGTCCCAGAGGGATAACCCAAAATCACAGGGTCACTGTCCCAGACCGATCACCCCAAAATCACAGGATCACTGTCCCAGAGGGATCACCCCCAAAATCACAGAGTCACTGTCCCAGAGGGAACACCCCAACATCACAGAGTCACTGTCCCAGAGGGAACACCCCCAAAATCACAGAGTCACTGTCCCAGAGGGAACACCCCAACATCACAGAGTCACTGTCCCAGAGGGATCACCCCCAAAATCACAGAGTCACTGTCCCAGAGGGAACACCCCAAAATCACAGAGTCACTGTCCCAGAGGGAACACCCCAACATCAGAGGGTCACTGTCCCAGAGGGAACACCCCAAAATCACAGGGTCACTGTCCCAGAGGGAACACCCCAACATCACAGGGTCATAGTCCCAGAGGGTTCACCCCAAAATCACAGAGTCACTGTCCCATAGGGATCACCACCAAAATCACAGGGTCACTGTCCCAGAGGGATCACCCCCAAAATGACAGAGTCACTGCCTCAGAGGGATCACCCCCAAAATCACAGGGTCACTGTCCCAGAGGGATCACCCCAAAACCACAGGGTCACTGTCTCAGAGGGATCACCCCAAAATCACAGGGTCACTGTCCCAGAGGGATCACCCCAAAATCACAGGGTCACTGTCCCAGAGGGAACACCCCAAAATCACACGGTCACTGTTCCAGAAGGAACACCCCAAAATCCCAGGGTCACTGTCCCAGAGGGATCACTCCAAAACCACAGGGTCACTGTCTCAGAGGGATCACCCCAAAATCACAAGATCACTGTCCCATAGAGATCACGCCCAAAATCAGAGAATAACTGTCCCAAAGGGAACACCCCAAAATCACACGGTCACTGTTCCAGAGGGATCACTCCAAAATCACAGGGTCACTGTCCCAGAGGGAAACCCCAAAATCACAAGGTCACTGTGCCTGAGGGATCACCCCAAAATCACAGGGTCACTGTGGCAGAGGCAATACTCTGAAATCACAGGGTCACTGTCCCAGAGGATCCCCACAAAATCCCAGAGTCACTGTCCCAGAGGGATCACCCAAAATCACAGGGTCACTGTACCAGAGGGAACACGCCAAAATCACAGAGTCACTGTCCCAGAGGGATCACCCTAAAATCACAGGGCACAGTCCGAGAGGGATCACCGCAAAATCACAGGGTCACTGTCCCAGAGCGATCACCCCAAAATCACAGGGTCACTGTCCCAGAGGGATCAACCCAAAATGACAGGGTCACTGTCTCAGAGGGATCACCCCCAAAATCACAGGGTCACTGTCCCAGAGGGAACACCCCAAAATCACAGGGTCACTGTACCAGAGGGAACACGCCAAAATCACAGAGTCACTGTCCCAGAGGGATCACCCTAAAATCACAGGGCACAGTCCGAGAGGGATCACCGCAAAATCACAGGATCACTGTCCCAGAGCGATCACCCCAAAATCACAGGGTCACTGTCCCAGAGGGATCAACCCAAAATGACAGGGTCACTGTCTCAGAGGGATCACCCCCAAAATCACAGGGTCACTGTCCCAGAGGGAACACCCCCAAAATCACAGGGTCACTGTCCCAGAGGGAACACCCCAAAATCACAGAGTCACTGTCCCAGAGGGAACACCCCAAAATCACAGAGTCACTGTCCCAGAGGGATCACCCCAAAATCACAGGGTCGCTGTCTGACAGGGATCACCCCAAAATCACAGGGTCACTGTCCCAAAGGGAACACCCCAAAATACCAGTGTCACTGTCCCAATGGGACCCACAAAATCACAGAGTCACTGTCCCAGAGGGATCACCCCAAAATCACAGGGTCGCTGTCTGACAGGGATCACCCCAAAATCACAGGTTCACTGTCCGAGAGGAAACACCCCAAAATCACAGAGTCAGTGTCACAGAGGGATCATCCCAAAATCACAGAGTCACTGTGCCAGAGGGTTCACCCCCAAAATCACAGAGTCACTGGCCCAGTGGGAACACCCCAAAATCACAGAGTCACTGTCCCAGAGGGAACACCCCAAAATCACAGAGTCACTGTCCCAGACGGAACACCCCAAAATCACAGGGTCACTGTCCCAGACGGAACACCCCAAAATCACAGAGTCACTGTCCCAGAGGGATAACCCAAAATCACAGGGTCACTGTCCCAGACCGATCACCCCAAAATCACAGGATCACTGTCCCAGAGGGATCACCCCCAAAATCACAGAGTCACTGTCCCAGAGGGAACACCCCAAAATTACAGAGTCACTGTCCCAGAGGGAACACCCCAACATCACAGAGTCACTGTCCCAGAGGGAACACCCCCAAAATCACAGAGTCACTGGCCCAGAGGGAACACCCCAACATCACAGAGTCACGGTCCCAGAGGGATCACCCCCAAAATCACAGAGTCACTGTCCCAGAGGGAACACCCCAAAATCACAGAGTCACTGTCCCAGAGGGAACACCCCAACATCAGAGGGTCACTGTCCCAGAGGGAACACCCCAAAATCACAGGGTCACTGTCCCAGAGGGATCACCCCAAAATCACAGAGTCACTGTCCCAGAGGGAACACCCCAAAATCACAGAGTCACTGTCCCAGAGGGAACACCCCAACATCACAGGGTCACTGTCCCAGAGGGAACACCCCAAAATCGCAGGTTCACTGTCCCAGAGGGAACACCCCAACATCACATGGTCATAGACCCAGAGGGTTCACCCCAAAATCACAGAGTCACTGTCCCATAGGGATCACCACCAAACTCACAGGGTCACTGTCCCAGAGGGATCACCCCCAAAATCACAGAGTCACTGTCTCAGAGGGATCACCCCCAAAATCACAGGGTCACTGTCCCAGAGGGATCACCCCAAAACCACAGGGTCACGGTCTCAGAGGGATCACACCAAAATCACAGGGTCACTGTCCCAGAGGGATCACCCCAAAATCACAAGGTCACTGTCCCAGAGGGAACATCCCAAAAACACACGATCACTGTTCCAGAAGGAACACCCCAAAATCACAGGGTCACTGTCCCAGAGAAACCCCACAAAATCCCAGAGTCACTGTCCCGGAGGGAAACACCAAAATCACAGGGTCACTGTTCCAGAGGGAATCCCCAAAATCCAGAGTCACTGTCCCAGAGGGATCACCCCAAAATACCAGTGTCACTGTCCCAAAGGGACCCACAAAATCACAGAGTCACTGTCCCAGAGGGATCACCCCAAAATCACAGGGTCGCTGTCTGACAGGGATCACCCCAAAATCACAGGGTCACTGTCCCAAAGGGAACACCCCAAAATACCAGTGTCACTGTCCCAAAGGGACCCACAAAATCACAGAGTCACTGTCCCAAAGGGAACACCCCAAAATACCAGTGTCGCTGTCCCAAAGGGACCCACAAAATCACAGAGTCACTGTCCCAAAGGGATCACCCCCAAAATCACAGGGTCACTGTCCCAGAGTGATCACCACAAAATCACAGGGTCACTGTCCCAGAGGGAACACCCCAAAATCGCAGGTTCACTGTCCCAGAGGGAACACCCCAACATCACAGGGTCACAGTCCCAGAGGGTTCACCCCAAAATCACAGAGTCACTGTCCCATAGGGATCACCACCAAAATCACAGGGTCACTGTCCCACAGGGAAGAACCCAAAATCATACGGTCACTGTCCAAGAGGATTCCCACAAAATCCGAGGGTCACTGTCCCAGAGGATCCCCACAAAATCCCAGGTTCACTGTCCCAGACGGAACCACCAAAATCACAGGGTCACTGTCCCAGAGGGAACACCCCAAAACACCAGAGTCACTGTCCCAGAGGGATCAATCCAAAATCACAGGGTCACTGTCCCAGAGGGATCACCCCAAAATCACAGAGACACTGTGGCAGAGGGAATACCCCAAAATCACATGGTCACTGTCCCAGACGGATCACCCCAAAATCACAGGGTCACTGTCCCAGAGAATCCCCACAAAATCCCAGAGTCACTGTCCCGGAGGGAATCACCAAAATCACAGGGTCACTGTTCCAGAGGGAATCCCCAAAATCCAGAGTCACTGTCCCAGAGGGATCAACCCAAAATACCAGTGTCACTGTCACAAAGGGACCCACAAAATCACAGAGTCACTGTCCCAGAGGGATCACCCCAAAATCACAGGGTCGCTGTCTGACAGGGATCACCCCAAAATCACAGGGTCACTGTCCCAAAGGGAACACCCCAAAATACCAGTGTCACTGTCCCAAAGGGACCCACAAAATCACAGAGTCACTGTCCCAGAGGGATCACCCCAAAATCACAGGGTCGCTGTCTGACAGGGATCACCCCAAAATCACAGGTTCACTGTCCCAGAGGAAACACCCCAAAATCACAGAGTCAGTGTCACAGAGGGATCATCCCAAAATCACAGAGTCACTGTCCCAGAGGGTTCACCCCCAAAATCACAGGATCACTGTCCCAGAGGGAACACACCAAAATCACAGAGTCACTGTCCCTGACGGAACACCCCAAAATCACAGGGTCACTGTCCCAGAGGGATCACCCCAAAAATCACAGGGTCACCGTCCCAGAGGGATCACCCCAAAATCACAGGGTCACTGTCCCAGAGGGATCACCCCAAAATCACAGGGTCACTGTCCAAGAGGGAACACCCCAAAATCACAGAGTCACTGTCCCAGAGAGATCACCCCAAAATCACAGGGTCCCTGTCCCAGAGGGATCACCCCAAAATCACAGAGTCACTGTCCCAGAGGAAAACCCCTAAATCACACAGTCACTGTCCCAGAGGAAAACCCCTAAATTACAGGGTCACTGCCCCAGAGGGAACTCCCCATAATCACAGGGTCACTGCCCCAGAGGACACCCACAAACTCCCAGAGTCACTGTCCCAGAGGGAACCCCAAACATCACAGAGTCACTGACCTAGAGGGAACACACCAAAATAACTGGTCACAGTCCCAGAGGGATCACCCCCAAATCACAGGGTCACTGTCCCAGAGGGATCACCGCAAAATCACAGGGTCACTGTCCCAGAGGGATCACGCACAAAATCAAAGAGTCACTGTCCCAAAGGGAACACCCCAAAATCACACGGTCACTGACCCACGGGGATCGCCCCAAAATAAAAGAGTCACTGTCCCAGAGGGAAATCCCAAAATCACAGAGTCACTGTCCCAGAGGGATCACCCCAAAATCACAGGGTCACTGTCCCAGAGGGATCCCCCCCTAAATCACAGTCACTGTCCCAGAGGAAACCCCAAAATCACAGGGTCACTGAGCAGAGGGAACTCCCCAAAAACACAGGGTCACTGCCCCAGAGGGATCACCCCAAAATCACAGAATCACTGTCCCAGAGGGAAGACACCAAAATCACAGTGATACTGTCCCAGAGGGAACTCGCAAAATCACAGAGTCACTGGACCAGAGCGATCACCCCAAAATCACAGGGCACCTTCCGAGAGGGATCACCCGAAAATCACAGGGTCACTGTCCCAGAGCGATCACCCCAAAATAACATGGTCACTGTCCCCGAGGGAACACCCCAAAATCTCAGGGTCACTGTGGCAGAGGGAACCCCAAAAATCACAGGGTCACTTTCCCAGAGGGATCACCCCAAAATCACAGGATCACTGTCCCAGAGGGATCAACCCCAAAATCACAGGATGACTGTCTCAGAGGGATCACCCCAAAATCACAGGGTCACTGTCCCAGAGGGATCACCCCAAAATCACAGGGTCACTGTCCAAGAGGGAACACCCCAAAATCACAGAGTCACTGTCCCAGAGGAAAACCCCTAAATCACACAGTCACTGTCCCAGAGGAAAACCCCTAAATTACAGGGTCACTGCCCCAGAGGGAACTCCCCAAAATCACAGGGTCACTGCCACAGAGGACACCCACAAACTCCCAGAGTCACTGTCCCAGAGGGAACCCCAAACATCACAGAGTCACTGACCTAGAGGGAACACACCAAAATAACTGGTCACAGTCCCAGAGGGATCACCCCCAAATCACAGGGTCACTCTCCCAGAGGACCCCCACAAAATCCCAGAGTCACAGTCCCAGAGGGAACCCCCAAAATCAGAGTCACTGACCTAGAGGGAACTCACCAAAATAACTGGTCACAGTCCCAAAGGGATCACCCCAAAATCGCAGGATCACTGTCCCAGAGGGATCACCACCAAAATCACAGAAAAACTGTCCCAGAGGGATGACCCCAAAATCACAGGGTCACAGTCCCAGAGGTATCAACCCAAAATCACAGAGTCACAAAACCCAGAGGGATCACTCCAAAATCACAGGGTCACTGTCCCAGAGGGATCACCCCCAAAATCACAGGGTCACTGTCTCAGAGGGATCACCCCAAAATCAGAGAGACACCTCCCAGGGGGATTACCCCAAAATCACAGGGACACTGTCTCAGAGGGATCACCCCAAAATCACAGGGTCACTGTCCCAGGGGGATTACCCCCAAAATCACAGGGTCACTGTCCCAGAGGGATCACCCCAAAATCACAGGGTCACTGTCCAAGAGGGAACACCCCAAAATCACAGAGTCACTGTCCCAGAGGGATCACCCCAAAATCACAGGGTCCCTGTCCCAGAGGGATCACCCCAAAATCACAGAGTCACTGTCCCAGAAGGATCATCCCAAAATCACAGGGTCACTGTCCCAGAGGGATCACCCCCAAAATCACAGGGTCACTGTCTCAGAGGGATCACCCCAAAATCAGAGAGTCACCTCCCAGGGGGATTACCCCAATATCACAGGGACACTGTCTCATAGGGATCACCCCAAAATCACAGGGTCACTGTCCCAGGGGGAATTACCCCCAAAATCACAGGGTCACTGTCTCAGAGGGATCACCCCAAAATCACAGGGTCACTGTCCCAGAGGGATCACCCCAAAATCACAGGGTCACTGTCCAAGAGGGAACACCCCAAAATCACAGAGTCACTGTCCCAGAGGGATCACCCCAAAATCACAGGGTCCCTCTCCCAGAGGGATCACCCCAAAATCACAGAGTCACTGTCCCAGATGGATCACCCCCTAAATCACAGAGTCACTGTCCCAGAGGAAAACCCCTAAATCACAGGGTCACTGTCCCAGAGGGATCACCCCCAAAATCACAGAGTCACTGACGCAGAGTGGTCACCCCCAAAATCCCATGGTCACTGTCCAAGAGGGATCACCCCAAAATCACAGAGTCACTGTCCCATCGGGATCACCCCCAAAATCACAGAGTCACTGTCCCAGAGGGAAATCCCAAAATCACAGGGTCACTGACCAGAGGGAACTCCCCAAAAACACAGGGTCACTGCCCCAGAGGGATCACCCCAAAATCACAGGGTCACTGTCCCAGAGGGATCACCCCCAAAATCACAGGGTCACTGTCTCAGAGGGATCACCCCAAAATCAGAGAGTCACCTCCCAGGGGGATTACCCCAATATCACAGGGACACTGTCTCAGAGGGATCACCCCAAAATCACAGGGTCACTGTCCCAGGGGGAATTACCACCAAAATCACAGGGTCACTGTCTCAGAGGGATCACCCCAAAATCACAGGGTCACTGTCCCAGAGGGGTCACCCCAAAATCACAGGGTCACTGTCCAAGAGGGAACACCCCAAAATCACAGAGTCACTGTCCCAGAGGGATCACCCCAAAATCACAGGGTCCCTCTCCCAGAGGGATCACCCCAAAATCACAGAGTCACTGTCCCAGATGGATCACCCCCTAACTCACAGAGTCACTGTCCCAGAGGAAAACCCCTAAATCACAGGGTCACTGTCCCAGAGGGATCACCCCCAAAATCACAGAGTCACTGACGCAAAGTGATCCCTCCCAAAATCCCAGGGTCACTGTCCAAGAGGGATCAGCCCAAAATCACAGAGTCACTGTCCCATCGGGATCACCCCCAACATCACAGAGTCACTGTCCCAGAGGGAAATCCCAAAATCACAGGGTCACTGACCAGAGGGAACTCCCCAAAAACACAGGGTCACTGCCCCAGAGGGATCACCCCAAAATCACAGAGTCACTGTCCCATCGGGATCACCCCCAAAATCACAGAGTCACTGTCCCAGAGGGAACACCCCAAAATCACAGTGTCACTGTCCCAGAGGGATCACCACAAAACCACAGGGTCACTGTCCCAGAGGGATCACGCACAAAATCAAAGAGTCACTGTCCCAAAGGGAACACCCCAAAATCACACGGTCACTGACCCACAGGGATCGCCCCAAAATAAAAGAGTCACTGTCCCAGAGGGAAATCCCAAAATCACAGGGTCACTGACCAGAGGGAACGCCCCAAAAACACAGGGTCACTGCCCCAGAGGGATCACCCCAAAATCACAGAATCACTGTCCCAGAGGGAAGACACCAAAATCACAGTGACACTGTCCCAGAGGGAACTCGCAAAATCACAGAGTCACTGGACCAGAGGGATCACCCCAAAATCACAGGGCACCTTCCGAGAGGAATCACCCGAAAATCACAGGGTCACTGTCCCAGAGCGATCACCCCAAAATCACATGGTCACTGTCCCCGAGGGAACACCCCAAAATCTCAGGGTCACTGTCGCAGAGGGAACCCCAAAAATCACAGGGTCACTTTCCCAGAGGGAACACCCCAAATCACAGGGTCACTGTCCCAAAGGGATCACACCAAAATCACAGGGTCACTGACACAGAGGGATCACCACCAAAATCACAGAAAAACTGTCCCAGAGGGATGACCCCAAAATCACAGGGTCACAGTCCCAGAGGTATCAACCCAAAATCACAGAGTCACAAAACCCAGAGGGATCACTCCAAAATCACAGGGTCACTGTCCCAGAGGGATCACCCCCAAAATCACAGGGTCACTGTCTCAGAGGGATCACCCCAAAATCAGAGAGACACCTCCCAGGGGGATTACCCCAAAATCACAGGGACACTGTCTCAGAGGGATCACCCCAAAATCACAGGGTCACTGTCCCAGGGGGATTACCCCCAAAATCACAGGGTCACTGTCTCAGAGGGATCACCCCAAAATCACAGGGTCACTGTCCCAGAGGGATCACCCCAAAATCACAGGGTCACTGTCCAAGAGGGAACACCCCAAAATCACAGAGTCACTGTCCCAGAGGGATCACCCCAAAATCACAGGGTCCCTGTCCCAGAGGGATCACCCCAAAATCACAGAGTCACTGTCCCAGAAGGATCATCCCAAAATCACAGGGTCACTGTCCCAGAGGGATCACCCCCAAAATCACAGGGTCACTGTCTCAGAGGGATCACCCCAAAATCAGAGAGTCACCTCCCAGGGGGATTACCCCAATATCACAGGGACACTGTCTCAGAGGGATCACCCCAAAATCACAGGGTCACTGTCCCAGGGGGAATTACCCCCAAAATCACAGGGTCACTGTCTCAGAGGGATCACCCCAAAATCACAGGGTCACTGTCCCAGAGGGATCACCCCAAAATCACAGGGTCACTGTCCAAGAGGGAACACCCCAAAATCACAGAATCACTGTCCCAGAGGGATCACCCCAAAATCACAGGGTCCCTCTCCCAGAGGGATCACCCCAAAATCACAGAGTCACTGTCCCAGATGGATCACCCCCTAAATCACAGAGTCACTGTCCCAGAGGAAAACCCCTAAATCACAGGGTCACTGTCCCAGAGGGATCACCCCCAAAATCACAGAGTCACTGACGCAGAGTGGTCACCCCCAAAATCCCATGGTCACTGTCCAAGAGGGATCACCCCAAAATCACAGAGTCACTGTCCCATCGGGATCACCCCCAAAATCACAGAGTCACTGTCCCAGAGGGAAATCCCAAAATCACAGGGTCACTGACCAGAGGGAACTCCCCAAAAACACAGGGTCACTGCCCCAGAGGGATCACCCCAAAATCACAGGGTCACTGTCCCAGAGGGATCACCCCCAAAATCACAGGATCACTGTCTCAGAGGGATCACCCCAAAATCAGAGAGTCACCTCCCAGGGGGATTACCCCAATATCACAGGGACACTGTCTCAGAGGGATCACCCCAAAATCACAGGGTCACTGTCCCAGGGGGAATTACCCCCAAAATCACAGGGTCACTGTCTCAGAGGGATCACCCCAAAATCACAGGGTCACTGTCCCAGAGGGATCACCCCAAAATCACAGGGTCACTGTCCAAGAGGGAACACCCCAAAATCACAGAGTCACTGTCCCAGAGGGATCACCCCAAAATCACAGGGTCCCTCTCCCAGAGGGATCACCCCAAAATCACAGAGTCACTGTCCCAGATGGATCACCCCCTAACTCACAGAGTCACTGTCCCAGAGGAAAACCCCTAAATCACAGGGTCACTGTCCCAGAGGGATCACCCCCAAAATCACAGAGTCACTGACGCAAAGTGATCCCTCCCAAAATCCCAGGGTCACTGTCCAAGAGGGATCACCCCAAAATCACAGAGTCACTGTCCCATCGGGATCACCCCCAACATCACAGAGTCACTGTCCCAGAGGGAAATCCCAAAATCACAGGGTCACTGACCAGAGGGAACTCCCCAAAAACACAGGGTCACTGCCCCAGAGGGATCACCCCAAAATCACAGAGTCACTGTCCCATCGGGATCACCCCCAAAATCACAGAGTCACTGTCCCAGAGGGAACACCCCAAAATCACAGTGTCACTGTCCCAGAGGGATCACCACAAAACCACAGGGTCACTGTCCCAGAGGGATCACGCACAAAATCAAAGAGTCACTGTCCCAAAGGGAACACCCCAAAATCACACGGTCACTGACCCACAGGGATCGCCCCAAAATAAAAGAGTCACTGTCCCAGAGGGAAATCCCAAAATCACAGGGTCACTGACCAGAGGGAACGCCCCAAAAACACAGGGTCACTGCCCCAGAGGGATCACCCCAAAATCACAGAATCACTGTCCCAGAGGGAAGACACCAAATTCACAGTGACACTGTCCCAGAGGGAACTCGCAAAATCACAGAGTCACTGGACCAGAGGGATCACCCCAAAATCACAGGGCACCTTCCGAGAGGAATCACCCGAAAATCACAGGGTCACTGTCCCAGAGCGATCACCCCAAAATCACATGGTCACTGTCCCCGAGGGAACACCCCAAAATCTCAGGGTCACTGTCGCAGAGGGAACCCCAAAAATCACAGGGTCACTTTCCCAGAGGGAACACCCCAAATCACAGGGTCACTGTCCCAAAGGGATCACACCAAAATCACAGGGTCACTGACACAGAGGGAACCCACAAAATCAAAGAGTCACTGTCCCAGAGGGATCACTCCAAAATCACAGGGTCACTGTCCCAGAGGGAACATCCCAAAATCACAGGGTCACTGTCCCAGAGGAATCACCCCGAATGCACAGGTTCACTGTCCCAGTGAAAACACCCCAAAATCACAGAGTCACTGTCCCAGAGGGATCACCCCCAAAATCACAGGGTCACTGTCTCAGAGGGATCACCCCAAAATCAGAGAGTCACCTCCCAGGGGGATTACCCCAAAAACGCAGGGACACTGTCTCAGAGGGATCACCCCAAAATCACAGAGTCACTGTCCCAGAGGAAAACCCCAAAATCACAGGGTCACTGTCCCAGAGGGAACTGCCCCAAAATCACAGGGTCACTGCCCCATAGGGAACTCCCCAAAATCACAGGGTCACTGCCCCAGAGGGATCACCCCAAAATCACAGAGTCACTGTCCCATCGGGATCACCCCCAAAATCACAGAGTCACTGTCCCAGAGGGAACACCCCAAAATCACAGTGTCACTGTCCCAGAGGGATCACCGCAAAACCACAGGGTCACTGTCCCAGGGGGAATTACCCCCAAAATCACAGGGTCACTGTCTCAGAGGGATCACCCCAAAATCACAGGGTCACTGTCCCAGAGGGATCACCCCAAAATCACAGGGTCACTGTCCAAGAGGGAACACCCCAAAATCACAGAGTCACTGTCCCAGAGGGATCACCCCAAAATCACAGGGTCCCTCTCCCAGAGGGATCACCCCAAAATCACAGAGTCACTGTCCCAGATGGATCACCCCCTAACTCACAGAGTCACTGTCCCAGAGGAAAACCCCTAAATCACAGGGTCACTGTCCCAGAGGGATCACCCCCAAAATCACAGAGTCACTGACGCAAAGTGATCCCCCCCAAAATCCCAGGGTCACTGTCCAAGAGGGATCACCCCAAAATCACAGAGTCACTGTCCCATCGGGATCACCCCCAACATCACAGAGTCACTGTCCCAGAGGGAAATCCCAAAATCACAGGGTCACTGACCAGAGGGAACTCCCCAAAAACACAGGGTCACTGCCCCAGAGGGATCACCCCAAAATCACAGAGTCACTGTCCCATCGGGATCACCCCCAAAATCACAGAGTCACTGTCCCAGAGGGAACACCCCAAAATCACAGTGTCACTGTCCCAGAGGGATCACCGCAAAACCACAGGGTCACTGTCCCAGAGGGATCACGCACAAAATCAAAGAGTCACTGTCCCAAAGGGAACACCCCAAAATCACACGGTCACTGACCCACAGGGATCGCCCCAAAATAAAAGAGTCACTGTCCCAGAGGGAAATCCCTAAATCACAGGGTCACTGACCAGAGGGAACGCCCCAAAAACACAGGGTCACTGCCCCAGAGGGATCACCCCAAAATCACAGAATCACTGTCCCAGAGGGAAGACACCAAAATCACAGTGACACTGTCCCAGAGGGAACTCGCAAAATCACAGAGTCACTGGACCAGAGGGATCACCCCAAAATCACAGGGCACCTTCCGAGAGGAATCACCCGAAAATCACAGGGTCACTGTCCCAGAGCGATCACCCCAAAATCACATGGTCACTGTCCCCGAGGGAACACCCCAAAATCTCAGGGTCACTGTCGCAGAGGGAACCCCAAAAATCACAGGGTCACTTTCCCAGAGGGAACACCCCAAATCACAGGGTCACTGTCCCAAAGGGATCACACCAAAATCACAGGGTCACTGACACAGAGGGAACCCACAAAATCAAAGAGTCACTGTCCCAGAGGGATCACTCCAAAATCACAGGGTCACTGTCCCAGAGGGAACATCCCAAAATCACAGGGTCACTGTCCCAGAGGAATCACCCCGAATGCACAGGTTCACTGTCCCAGTGAAAACACCCCAAAATCACAGAGTCACTGTCCCAGAGGGATCACCCCCAAAATCACAGGGTCACTGTCTCAGAGGGATCACCCCAAAATCAGAGAGTCACCTCCCAGGGGGATTACCCCAAAAACACAGGGACACTGTCTCAGAGGGATCACCCCAAAATCACAGAGTCACTGATCCAGAGGAAAACCCCAAAATCACAGGGTCACTGTCCCAGAGGGAACTGCCCCAAAATCACAGGGTCACTGCCCCATAGGGAACTCCCCAAAATCACAGGGTCACTGCCCCAGAGGGATCACCCCAAAATCACAGAGTCACTGTCCCATCGGGATCACCCCCAAAATCACAGAGTCACTGTCCCAGAGGGAACACCCCAAAATCACAGTGTCACTGTCCCAGAGGGATCACCGCAAAACCACAGGGTCACTGTCCCAGAGGGATCACGCACAAAATCAAAGAGTCACTGTCCCAAAGGGAACACCCCAAAATCACACGGTCACTGACCCACAGGGATCGCCCCAAAAAAAAAGAGTCACTGTCCCAGAGGGAAATCCCAAAATCACAGAGTCACTGTCCCAGAGGGATCACCCCAAAATCACAGGGTCACTGTCCCAGAGGGATCACCCCCTAAATCACAGTCACTGTCCCAGAGGAAAACCCCAAAATCACAGGGTCACTGACCAGAGGGAACTCCCCAAAAACACAGGGTCACTGCCCCAGAGGGATCACCCCAAAATCACAGAATCACTGTCCCAGAGGGAACACACCAAAATCACAATGACACTGCACCAGAGGGAACTCGCAAAATCACAGAGTCACTGAACCAGAGGGATCACCCCAAAATCACAGGGCACATTCCGAGAGGGATCACCCGAAAATCACAGGGTCACTGTCCCAGAGTGTTCACCCAAAATCACATGGTCACTGTCCCCGAGGGAACACCCCAAAATCACAGAGTCACTGTCCCAGAGGGATCACCCCAAAATCACAGGGTCACTGTCCCAGAGGGATCACCCCCTAAATCACAGTCACTGTCCCAGAGGAAAACCCCAAAATCACAGTGTCACTGACCAGAGGGAACTCCCCAAAAACACAGGGTCACTGACCCAGAGGGATCACCCCGAAATCACAGAATTACTGTCCCAGAGGGAACACACCAAAATCGCAGTGACACTGTCCCAGAGGGAACTCGCAAAATCACAGAGTCACTGGACCAGAGGGATCACCCCAAAATCACAGGGCACATTCCGAGAGGGATCACCCGAAAATCACAGGGTCACTGTCCCAGAGCGATCACCCCAAAATCACATGGTCACTGTCCCCGAGGGAACACAATAAAATCTCAGGGTCACAGTCGCAGAGGGAACCCCAAAAATCACAGGGTCACTGTCCCAGAGGGATCACCCCAAAATCACAGGGTCACTGTCCCAGGGGATCACTCCAAAATCACAGGCTCACTGTCCCAGAGGGAACATCCCAAAATCACAGAGTCACTGTCCCAGAGGAATCACCCCGAATGCACAGGTTCACTGTCCCAGTGAAAACACCCCAAAATCACAGTCACTGTCCCAGAAGGATCACCCCAAAATCACAGGGTCACTGTCCCAGAGGGATCACCCCCAAAATCACAGGGTCACTGTCTCAGAGGGATCACCCCAAAATCAGAGAGTCACCTCCCAGGGGGATTACCCCAAAATCACAGGGACACTGTCTCAGAATGATCACCCCAAAATCACAGGGTCACTGTCCCAGGGGGATTACCCCCAAAATCACAGGGTCACTGTCTCAGAGGGATCACCCCAAAATCACAGGGTCACTGTCCCAGAGGGATCACCCCAAAATCACAGAGTCACTTTCCCAGAGGAAAACCCCTAAATCACAGAGTCACTGTCCCAGAGGGATCACCCCTAAATCACAGGGTCACTGCCCCAGAGGGAACTCCCCAAAATCACAGGGTCACTGCCCCAGAGGACCCCCACAAAATCCCAGAGTCACTGTCCCAGAGGGAACCCCAAACATCACAGAGTCACTGACCTAGAGGGAACACACCAAGATAACTGGTCACAGTCCCAGAGGGATCACCCCCAAATCACAGAGTCGCTGTCCCAGAGGGAAAACCCAAAATCACAGGGTCACTCTCCCAGAGGACCCCCACAAAATCCCGGAGTCACAGTCCCAGAGGGAACCCCCAAAATCAGAGTCACTGACCTAGAGGGAACACACCAAAATAACTGGTCACAGTCCCAAAGGGATCACCCCAAAATCGCAGGATCACTGTCCCAGAGGGAACACACCAAAATCACAGTGACACTGTCCCAGAGGTAACTCGCAAAATCACAGAGTCACTGGACCAGAGGGATCACCCAAAAAAAAAACAGGGCACCTTCCGAGAGGGATCACCCGAAAATCACAGGGTCACTGTCCCAGAGCAATTACCCCAAAATCACATGGTCACTGTCCCCGAGGGAACACCCCAAAATCACAGGGTCACTGTCGCAGAGGGAACCTCACAAATCACAGGGTCACTGTCCCAGAGGGATCACCCCAATATCACAGGATCACTGTCCCAGAGGGATCACCCCAAAATCACAGGGTCACTGTCCAAGAGGGATCACTCCAAAATCACAGGGACACTGTCCCAGAGGGATCACCCCAAAATCACAGGGTCACTGTCCCAGATGTATCAACCCAAAATCACAGAGTCACAAAACCCAGAGGGATCACTCCAAAATCACAGGGTCACTGACCCAGATGGATCACCCCAAAATCACAGAGTCACTGTCCCAGAGGGATCACCCCCAAAATCACAGAAAAACTGTCCCAGAGGGATCACCCCAAAATCACAGGGTCACTGTCCCAGAGGTATCAACCCAAAATCACAGAGTCACTGTCCCAGAGGGAACCCCCAAAATCACAGGGTCACTGTCCCAGAGGTATCAACCCAAAATCACAGAGTCACTGTCCCAGAGGGAAATCCCAGAATCACAGAGTCACTGTCCTAGATGGATCACCCCCTAAATCACAGAGTCACTGTCCCAGAGGAAAACCCCAAAATCACAGGGTCACTGTCACAGAGTGAACTCCCCAAAATCACAGGGTCACTGCCCCAGAGGGATCACCCCAAAATCACAGAGTCACTGTCCCATCGGGATCACCCCCAAAATCACAGAGTCACTGTCCCAGAGGGAACACCCCAAAATCACAGTGTCACTGTCCCAGAGGGATCACCGCAAAACCACAGGGTCACTGTCCAGGAGGGATCACGCACAAAATCAAAGAGTCACTGTCCCAAAGGGAACACCCCAAAATCACACGGTCACTGACCAACAGGGATCGCCCCAAAATAAAAGAGTCACTGTCCCAGAGGGAAATCCCAATATCGCAGAGTCACTATCCCAGAGGGATCACCCCAAAATCACAGGGTCACTGTCCCAGAGGGATCACCCCCTACATCACAGTCACTGTCCCAGAGGAAAACCCCAAAATCACAGGGTCACTGAGCAGAGGGAACTCCCCAAAAACACAGGGTCACTGTCCCAGAGGGATCACCCCGAAATCACAGAATTACTGTCCCAGAGGTATCAACCCAAAATCACAGTGACACTGTCCCAGAGGGAACACCCCAAAATCACAGGGTCACTGTCGCAGAGGGAACCTCACAAATCACAGGGTCACTGTCCCAGAGGGATCACCCCAAAATCACAGGATCACTGTCCCAGAGGGATCAACCCCAAAATCACAGGATCACTGTCCCAGAGGGATCACCCCAAAATCACAGGGTCACTGTCCCAGAGGGAACACCCCAAAATCACAGGGTCACTGTCGCAGAGGGAACCTCACAAATCACAGGGTCACTGTCCCAGAGGGATCACCCCAAAATCACAGGATCACTGTCCCAGAGGGATCAACCCCAAAATCACAGGATCACTGTCCCAGAGGGATCACCCCAAAATCACAGGGTCACTGTCCCAGAGGGATCACTCCAAAATCACAGGAACACTGTCCCAGAGGGATCACCCCAAAATCACAGGGTCACTGTCCCAGAGGTATCAACCCAAAATCACAGAGTCACAAAACCCAGAGGGATCACCCCCAAAATCACAGAGTCACTGTCCCAGAGGGATCACCCCCAAAATCACAGAAAAACTGTCCCAGAGGGATCACCCCAAAATCACAGGGTCACTGTCCCAGAGGTATCAACCCAAAATCACAGAGTCACTGTCCCAGAGGGAACCCCCAAAATCACAGGGTCACTGTCCCAGAGGCATGACCCCAAAATCACAGGGTCACTGTCCCAGAGGTATCAACCCAAAATCACAGAGTCATTGTCCCAGAGGGAAATCCCAGAATCACAGAGTCACTGTCCTAGATGGATCACCCCCTAAATCACAGAGTCACTGTCCCAGAGGAAAACCCCAAAATCACAGGGCCACTGTCACAGAGGGAACTGCCCCAAAATCACAGGGTCACTGCCCCAGAGTGAACTCCCCAAAATCACAGGGTCACTGCCCCAGAGGGATCACCCCAAAATCAAAGAGTCACTGTCCCATCGGGATCACCCCCAAAATCACAGAGTCACTGTCCCAGAGGGAACACCCCAAAATCACAGAGTCACTGTCCCAGAGGGAACACCCCAAAATCACAGAGTCACTGTCCCAGAGGGAACACCCCAACATCACAGAGTCACTGTCCCAGACCGATCACCACAAAATCACATGGTCACTGAGCCCGAGGGAACACCCCAAAATCTCAGGGTCACTGTCGCAGAGGGAACCCCAAAAATCACAGGGTCACTGTCCCAGAGGGCTCACCCCAAAATCACAGGGTCACTGACACAGAGTGAACCCACAAAATCCAAATCAAAGAGTCACTGTCCCAGAGGGATCACTCCAAAATCACAGGGTCACTGTCCCAGAGGGAACATCCCAAAATCACAGAGTCACTGTCCCAGAAGGATCACCCCAAAATCACAGGGTCACTGTCCCAGAGGGATCACCCCCAAAATCACAGGGTCACTGTCTCAGAGGGATCACCCCAAAATCAGAGAGTCACCTCCCAGGGGGATTACCCCAAAATCACAGGGACACTGTCTCAGAGGGATCACCCCAAAATCACAGGGTCACTGTCCCAGGGGGATTACCCCCAAAATCACAGGGTCACTGTCCCAGAGGGATCACCCCGAAATCACAGAATTACTGTCCCAGAGGGAACACACCAAAATCACAGTGACACTGTCCCAGAGGGAACACCCCAAAATCACAGGGTCACTGTCGCAGAGGGAACCTCACAAATCACAGGGTCACTGTCCCAGAGGGATCACCCCAAAATCACAGGATCACTGTCCCAGAGGGATCAACCCCAAAATCACAGGATCACTGTCCCAGAGGGATCACCCCAAAATCACAGGGTCACTGTCCCAGAGGGATCACCGCAAAATCACAGGGTCACTGTCCCAGAGGGATCACCCCAAAATCACAGGGTCACTGTCCCAGAGGTATCAACCCAAAATCACAGGGTCACTGTCCCAGAGGGAAATCCCAGAATCACAGAGTCACTGTCCCAGATTGATCACCCCCTAAATCACAGAGTCACTGTCCCAGAGGAATCACCCCGAATGCACAGGTTCACTGTCCCAGTGAAAACACTCCAAAATCACAGAGTCACTGTCCCAGAAGGATCACCCCAAAATCACAGGGTCACTGTCCCAAAGGGATCACCCCAGAATCACAGGGTCACTGTCCCAGAGGGATCACCCCCTAAATCACAGTCACTGTCCCAGAGGAAAACCCCAAAATCACAGGGTCACTGAGCAGAGGGAACTCCCCAAAAACACAGGGTCACTGCCCCAGAGGGATCACCCCAAAATCACAGAATCACTGTCCCAGAGGGAACACACCAAAATCACAGTGACACTGTCCCAGAGGGAACTCGCAAAATCACAGAGTCACTGGACCAGAGGGATCACCCCAAAATCACAGGGCACCTTCCGAGATGGCAACCCGAAAATCACAGGGTCACTGTCCCAGAGCGATCACGCCAAAATCACATGGTCACTGTCCCCGAGGGAACACCCCAAAATCTCAGGTTCACTGTCGCAGAGGGAACCCCAAAAATCACAGGGTCACTGTCCCAGAGGGATCCCCCCAAAATCACAGGATCACTGTCCCAGAGGGATCAACCCCAAAATCACAGGATCACTGTCCCTGAGGGATCACCACAAAATCACAGGGTCACTGTCCCAGAGGGATCACACCAAAATCACAGAGTCACTGTCCCAGAGGGATCACTCCAAAATCACAGGGTCACTGTCCCAGAGGGATCACCCCAAAATCACAGGGTCACTGTCCCAAAGGGATCACCCCAGAATCACAGGGTCACTGTCCCAGAGGGATCACCCCCTAAATCACAGTCACTGTCCCAGAGGAAAACCCCAAAATCACAGGGTCACTGAGCAGAGGGAACTCCCCAAAAACACAGGGTCACTGCCCCAGAGGGATCACCCCAAAATCACAGAATCACTGTCCCAGAGGGAACACACCAAAATCACAGTGACACTGTCCCAGAGGGAACTCGCAAAATCACAGAGTCACTGGACCAGAGGGATCACCCCAAAATCACAGGGCACCTTCCGAGATGGATCACCCGAAAATCACAGGGTCACTGTCCCAGAGCGATCACGCCAAAATCACATGGTCACTGTCCCCGAGGGAACACCCCAAAATCTCAGGTTCACTGTCGCAGAGGGAACCCCAAAAATCACAGGGTCACTGTCCCAGAGGGATCCCCCCAAAATCACAGGATCGCTGTCCCAGAGGGATCAACCCCAAAATCACAGGATCACTGTCCCTTAGGGATCACCACAAAATCACAGGGTCACTGTCCCAGAGGGATCACACCAAAATCACAGAGTCACTGTCCCAGAGGGATCACTCCAAAATCACAGGGTCACTGTCCCAGAGGGATCACCCCAAAATCATAGGGTCACTGACACAGAGGGAACCCACAAAATCACAGGGTCACTGTCCCAGAGGGATCCCCCAAAATCACAGGATCACTGTCCCAGAGGGATCAACCCCAAAATCACAGGATCACTGTCCCTGAGGGATCACCCCAAAATCACAGGGTCACTGTCCCAGAGGGATCACACCAAAATCACAGAGTCACTGTCCCAGAGGGATCACTCGAAAATCACAGGGTCACAGTCCCAGAGGGAACATCCCAAAATCACAGAGTCACTGTCCCAGAGGAATCACCCCGAATGCACAGGTTCACTGTCCCAGTGAAAACACCCCAAAATCACAGAGTCACTGTCCCAGAAGGATCACCCCAAAATCACAGAGTCACTGTCCCAGAGGGATCACTCCAAAATCATAGGGTCACTGTCCCAGAGGGATCACACCAAAATCACAGGGTCACTGACACAGAGGGAACCCACAAATCAAAGAGTCACTGTCCCAGAGGGATCACTCCAAAATCACAGGGTCACTGTCCCAGAGGGAACATCCCAAAATCACAGGGTCACTGTCCCAGAGGAATCACCCCGAATGCACAGGTTCACTGTCCCAGTGAAAACACCCCAAAATCACAGAGTCACTGTCCCAGAGGGATCACCCCCAAAATCACAGGGCCACTGTCTCAGAGGGATCACCCCAAAATCAGAGAGTCACCTCCCAGGGGGATTACCCCAAAATCACAGGGACACTGTCTCTGAGGGATCACCCCAAAATCACAGGGTCACTGTCCCAGGGGGATTACCCCCAAAATCACAGGGTCACTATCCCAGGGGGATCACCCCAAAATCACAGGGTCACTGTCCGAGAGGGATCACCCCAAAATCACAGGGTCACTGTCCAAGAGGGAACACCCCAAAATCACAGAGTCACTGTCCCAGAGGGATCACCCCAAAATCACAGGGTCCCTGTCCCAGAGGGATCACCCCAAAATCACAGAGTCACTGTCCCAGAGGAAAACCCCTAAATCACACAGACACTGTCCCAGAGGAAAACCCTTAAATCACAGGGTCACTGCCCCAGAGGGAACTCCCCAAAATCACAGGGTCACTGCCCCAGAGGACCCCCACAAACTCCCAGAGTCACTGTCCCAGAGGGAACCCCCAAAATCTGAGTCACTGACCTAGAGGGAACACACCAAAATAACTGGTCACAGTCCCAGAGGGATCACCCCCAAATCACAGGGTCACTCTCCCAGAGGACCCCCACAAAATCCCAGAGTCACTGTCCCAGAGGGAACCCCCAAAATCAGAGTCACTGACCTAGAGGGAACTCACCAAAATAACTGGTCACAATCCCAAAGGGATCACCCCAAAATCGCAGGATCACTGTCCCAGAGGGATCACCACCAAAATCACAGAAAAACTGTCCCAGAGGGATGACCCCAAAATCACAGGGTCACAGTCCCAGAGATATCAACCCAAAATCACAGAGTCACAAAACCCAGAGGGATCACTCCAAAATCACAGGGTCACTGTCCCAGATGGATCACCCCAAAATCACAGAGTCACTGTCCCAGAGGGATCACTCCAAAATCACAGGGTCACTGTCCCAGAGGGATCACACCAAAATCACAGGGTCACTGACACAGAGGGAACCCACAAATCAAAGAGTCACTGTCCCAGAGGGATCACTCCAAAATCACAGGGTCACTGTCCCAGAGGGAACATCCCAAAATCACAGGGTCACTGTCCCAGAGGAATCACCCCGAATGCACAGGTTCACTGTCCCAGTGAAAACACCCCAAAATCACAGAGTCACTGTCCCAGAGGGATCACCCCCAAAATCACAGGGTCACTGTCTCAGAGGGATCACCCCAAAATCAGAGAGTCACCTCCCAGGGGGATTTCCCCAAAATCACAGGGACACTGTCTCAGAGGGATCACCCCAAAATCACAGGGTCACTGTCCCAGGGGGATTACCCCCAAAATCACAGGGTCACTATCCCAGGGGGATCACCCCAAAATCACAGGGTCACTGTCCGAGAGGGATCACCCCAAAATCACAGGGTCACTGTCCAAGAGGGAACACCCCAAAATCACAGAGTCACTGTCCCAGAGGGATCATCCCCAAAATCACAGGATCACTGTCCCAGAGCGATCACCCCAAAATCACAGGGTCACTGTCCCAGATGGATCACCCCAAAATCACAGAGTCACTGTCCCAGAGGGATCACTCCAACATCCCAGGGTCACTGTCCCAGATGGATCACCCCAAAATCACAGAGTCACTGTCCCAGAGGGATCACTCCAAAATCCCAGGGTCACTGTCCCAGAGGGATCACCCCAAAATCACAGAGTCACTGTCCCAGAGGGATCACCCCCAAAATCACAGAAAAACTGTCCCAGAGGGATCACCACAAAATCACAGGGTCACTGTCCCAGAGGTATCAACCCAAAATCCCAGAGTCACTGTCCCAGAGGGATCACCCTAAAATCACAGGGTCACTGTCCCAGAGGTATCAACCCAAAATCACAGAGTCACTGTCCCAGAGGGAAATCCCAGAATCACAGTCACAGGATCACTGTCCCAGAGGGATCAACCCCAAAATCACAGGATCACTGGACCAGAGGGATCACCCCAAAATCACAGGATCACTGTCCCAGAGGGCACACCCCAAAATCTCAGGGTCACTGTCGCAGAGGGAACCCCAAAAACCACAAGGTCACTGTCCCAGAGGGATCCCCCCAAAATCACAGGATCACTGTCCCAGAGGGATCATCCCCAAAATCACAGGATCACTGTCCCAGAGCGATCACCCCAAAATCACAGGGTCACTGTCCCAGAGGGATCACACCAAAATCACAGAGTCACTGTCCCAGAGGGATCACTCCAAAATCACAGGGTCACTGTCCCAGAGGGAACATCCCAAAATCACAGAGTCACTGTCCCAGAGGGATCACTCCAAAATCACAGGGTCACTGTCCCAGAGGGATCACCCCAAAATCATAGGGTCACTGACACAGAGGGAACCCACAAGATCAGAGGGTCACTGTCCCAGAGGGATCCCCCAAAATCACAGGATCACTGTCCCTGAGGGATCACCCCAAAATCACAGGGTCACTGTCCCAGAGGGATCACACCAAAATCACAGAGTCACTGTCCCAGAGGGATCACTCGAAAATCACAGGGTCACTGTCCCAGAGGGAACCCCAAAAATCACAGGGTCACTGTCCAAGAGGGATCACCCCAAAATCACAGGGCACATTCCGAGAGGGATCACCCGAAAATACACAGGGTCACTGTCCCAGAGCGATCACCCCAAAATCACATGGTCACTGTCCCCGAGGGAACACCCCAAAATCTCAGGGTCACTGTCGCAGAGGGAACCCCAAAAATCACAGGGTCACTGTCCAAGAGGGATCACCCCAAAATCACAGGGTCACTCACACAGAGGGAACCCACAAAATCAAAGAGTCACTGTCCCAGAGGGATCACTCCAAAATCACAGGGTCGCTGTCCCAGAGGGAACATCCCAAAATCACAGAGTCGCTGTCCCAGAGGAATCACCCCGAATGCACAGGTTCACTGTCTCAGTGAAAACACTCCAAAATCACAGGGTCACTGTCCCAAAGGGATCACCCCAGAATCACAGGGTCACTGTCCCAGAGGGATCACCCCCTAAATCACAGTCACTGTCCCAGAGGAAAACCCCAAAATCACAGGGTCACTGAGCAGAGGGAACTCCCCAAAAACACAGGGTCACTGCCCCAGAGGGATCACCCCAAAATCACAGAATCACTGTCCCAGAGGGAACACACCAAAATCACAGTGACACTGTCCCAGAGGGAACTCGCAAAATCACAGAGTCACTGGACCAGAGGGATCACCCCAAAATCACAGGGCACATTCCGAGATGGATCACCCGAAAATCACAGGGTCACTGTCCCAGAGCGATCACGCCAAAATCACATGGTCACTGTCCCCGAGGGAACACACCAAAATCACAGTGACACTGTCCCAGAGGGAACTCGCAAAATCACAGAGTCACTGGACCAGAGGGAACCCCAAAAATCACAGGGTCACTTTCCCAGAGGGATCACCCCAAATCACAGGGTCACTGTCCCAGAGGGATCACTCCAAAATCACAGGGTCACTGTCCCAGAGGGATCACTCCAAAATCACAGGGTCACTGTCCCAGAGGGATCACCCCAAAATCATAGGGTCACTGACACAGAGGGAACCCACAAAATCACATGGTCACTGTCCCCGAGGGAACACCCCAAAATCTCAGGTTCACTGTCGCAGAGGGAACCCCAAAAATCACAGGGTCACTGTCCCAGAGGGATCCCCCCAAAATCACAGGATCGCTGTCCCAGAGGGATCAACCCCAAAATCACAGGATCACTGTCCCTTAGGGATCACTCCAAAATCACAGGGTCACTGTCCCAGAGGGATCACCCCAAAATCATAGGGTCACTGACACAGAGGGAACCCACAAAATCACAGGGTCACTGTCCCAGAGGGATCCCCCAAAATCACAGGATCACTGTCCCAGAGGGATCAACCCCAAAATCACAGGATCACTGTCCCTGAGGGATCACCCCAAAATCACAGGATCACTGTCCCAGAGGGATCACACCAAAATCACAGAGTCACTGTCCCAGAGGGATCACTCCAAAATCACAGGGTCACTGTCCCAGAGGGAACATCCCAAAATCACAGAGTCACTGTCCCAGAGGAATCACCCCGAATGCACAGGTTCACTGTCCCAGTGAAAACACCCCAAAATCACAGAGTCACTGTCCCAGAAGGATCACCCCAAAATCACAGGGTCACTGTCCCAGAGGGATCACCCCCAAAATCACAGGGTTACTGTCTCAGAGGGATCACCCCAAAATCAGAGAGTCACCTCCCAGGGGGATTACCCCAAAATCACAGGGACACTGTCTCAGAGGGATCACCCCAAAATCACAGGGTCACTGTCCCAGAGGGATCACCCCCAAAATCACAGGGTCACTGTCCCAGAGGGATCACACCCAAAATCACAGGGTCACTGTCTCAGAGGGATCACCCCAAAATCACAGGGTCACTGTCCCAGAGGGATCACCCCCAAAATCACAGGGTCACTGTCCCAGAGGGATCACCCCAAAATCAGAGAGTCACCTCCCAGGGGGATTACCCCAAAATCACAGAGTCACTGTCCCAGAAGGATCACCCCAAAATCACAGGGTCACTGTCCCAGAGGGATCACCCCCAAAATCACAGGGTCACTGTCTCAGAGGGATCACCCCAAAATCAGAGAGTCACCTCCCAGGGGGATTACCCCAAAATCACAGGGACACTGTCTCAGAGGGATCACCCCAAAATCACAGGGTCACTGTCCCAGAGGGATCACCCCCAAAATCACAGGGTCACTGTCCCAGAGGGATCACCCCAAAATCAGAGAGTCACCTCCCAGGGGGATTACCCCAAAATCACAGAGTCACTGTCCCAGAAGGATCACCCCAAAATCACAGGGTCACTGTCCCAGAGGGATCACCCCCAAAATCACAGGGTCACTGTCTCAGAGGGATCACCCCAAAATCAGAGAGTCACCTCCCAGGGGGATTACCCCAAAATCACAGGGACACTGTCTCAGAGGGATCACCCCAAAATCACAGGGTCACTGTCCCAGAGGGATCACCCCCAAAATCACAGGGTCACTGTCCCAGAGGGATCACCCCCTAAATCACAGTCACTGTCCCAGAGGAAAACCCCAAAATCACATGGTCACTGACCCACAGGGATCGCCCCAAAATAAAAGAGTCACTGTCCCAGAGGGAAATCCCAAAATCACAGAGTCACTGTCCCAGAGGGATCACCCCAAAATCACAGGGTCACTGTCCCAGAGGGATCACCCCAAAATCATAGGGTCACTGACACAGAGGGAACCCACAAAATCACAGGGTCACTGTCCCAGAGGGATCCCCCAAAATCACAGGATCACTGTCCCAGCGGGATCAACCCCAAAATCACAGGATCACTGTCCCTGAGGGATCACCCCAAAATCACAGGATCACTGTCCCTGAGGGATCACCCCAAAATCACAGGGTCACTGTCCCAGAGGGATCACACCAAAATCACAGAGTCACTGTCCCAGAGGGATCACTCGAAAATCACAGGGTCACTGTCCCAGAGGGAACCCCAAAAATCACAGGGTCACTGTCCAAGAGGGATCACCCCAAAATCACAGGGCACATTCCGAGAGGGATCACCCGAAAATACACAGGGTCACTGTCCCAGAGCGATCACCCCAAAATCACATGGTCACTGTCCCCGAGGGAACACCCCAAAATCTCAGGGTCACTGTCGCAGAGGGAACCCCAAAAATCACAGGGTCACTGTCCAAGAGGGATCACCCCAAAATCACAGGGTCACTCACACAGAGGGAACCCACAAAATCAAAGAGTCACTGTCCCAGAGGGATCACTCCAAAAACACTGGGTCACTGTCCGAGAGGGACCCCACCCAAAATCACAGTCACTGTCCCAGAGGGACCACCCCCAAAATCATAGAGTCACTGTCCCAGAGGGCAGCCACAATATCAAAGGGTCACTGCCCAAGAGGGATCCCCCAAAATCATAGGGTCACTGACACAGAGGGAACCCACAAAATCACAGGGTCACTGTCCCAGAGGGATCCCCCAAAATCACAGGATCACTGTCCCAGCGGGATCAACCCCAAAATCACAGGATCACTGTCCCTGAGGGATCACCCCGAATGCACAGGTTCACTGTCCCAGTGAAAACACTCCAAAATCACAGAGTCACTGTCCCAGAAGGATCACCCCAAAATCACAGGGTCACTGTCCCAAAGGGATCACCCCAGAATCACAGGGTCACTGTCCCAGAGGGATCACCCCCTAAATCAAAGTCACTGTCCCAGAGGAAAACCCCAAAATCACAGGGTCACTGAGCAGAGGGAACTCCCCAAAAACACAGGGTCACTGCCCCAGAGGGATCTCCCCAAAATCACAGAATCACTGTCCCAGAGGGAACACACCAAAATCACAGTGACACTGTCCCAGAGGGAACTCGCAAAATCACAGAGTCACTGGACCAGAGGGATCACCCCAAAATCACAGGGCACATTCCGAGATGGATCACCCGAAAATCACAGGGTCACTGTCCCAGAGCGATCACGCCAAAATCACATGGTCACTGTCCCCGAGGGAACACACCAAAATCACAGTGACACTGTCCCAGAGGGAACTCGCAAAATCACAGAGTCACTGGACCAGAGGGAACCCCAAAAATCACAGGGTCACTTTCCCAGAGGGATCACCCCAAATCACAGGGTCACTGTCCCAGAGGGATCACTCCAAAATCACAGGGTCACTGTCCCAGAGGGATCACTCCAAAATCACAGGGTCACTGTCCCAGAGGGATCACCCCAAAATCATAGGGTCACTGACACAGAGGGAACCCACAAAATCACAGGGTCACTGTCCCAGAGGGATCCCTCAAAATCACAGGATCACTGTCCCAGAGGGATCAACACCAAAATCACAGGATCACTGTCCCTGAGGGATCACCCCAAAATCACAGGGTCACTGTCCCAGAGGGATCACACCAAAATCACAGAGTCACTGTCCCAGAGGGATCACTCCAAAATCACAGGGTCACTGTCCCAGAGGGAACATCCCAAAATCACAGAGTCACTGTCCCAGAGGAATCACCCCGAATGCACAGGTTCACTGTCCCAGTGTAAACACCCCAAAATCACAGAGTCACTGTCCCAGAAGGATCACCCCAAAATCACAGGGTCACTGTCCCAGAGGGATCACACCCAAAATCACAGGGTCACTGTCCCAGAGGGATCACCCCAAAATCACAGAGTCACTGTCCCAGAGGAAAACCCCTAAATCACACAGTCACTGTCCCAGAGGAAAACCCCTAAATCACAGGGTCACTGCCCCAGAGGGAACTCCCCAAAATCACAGGGTCACTGCCCCAGAGGACCCCCACAAAATCCCAGAGTCACTGTCCCAGAGGGAACTCCAAACATCACAGAGTCACTGACCTAGAGGGAACAAACCAAAATAACTGGCCACTGTCCCAGAGGGATCAACCCGAAATCACAGATTCCCTGTCCCAGAGGGAACACCCCAAAATCACAGGGTCACTCTCCCAGAGGACCCCCACAAAATCCCAGAGTCACAGTCCCAGAGGGAACCCCCAAAATCAGAGTCACTGACCTAGAGGGAACTCACCAAAATAACTGGTCACAGTCCCAAAGGGATCACCCCAAAATCGCAGGATCACTGTCCCAGAGGGATCACCACCAAAATCACAGTGACACTGTCCCAGAGGGAACTCGCAAAATCACAGAGTCACTGGACCAGAGGGATCACCCCAAAATCACAGGGCACATTCCGAGATGGATCACCCGAAAATCACAGGGTCACTGTCCCAGAGCGATCACGCCAAAATCACATGGTCACTGTCCCCGAGGGAACACACCAAAATCACAGTGACACTGTCCCAGAGGGAACTCGCAAAATCACAGAGTCACTGGACCAGAGGGAACCCCAAAAATCACAGGGTCACTTTCCCAGAGGGATCACCCCAAATCACAGGGTCACTGTCCCAGAGGGATCACCACAAAATCACAGGGTCACTGTCCCAGAGGGATCACTCCAAAATCACAGGGTCACTGTCCCAGAGGGATCACTCCAAAATCACAGGGTCACTGTCCCAGAGGGATCACCCCAAAATCATAGGGTCACTGACACAGAGGGAACCCACAAAATCACAGGGTCACTGTCCCAGAGGGATCCCTCAAAATCACAGGATCACTGTCCCAGAGGGATCAACACCAAAATCACAGGATCACTGTCCCTGAGGGATCACCCCAAAATCACAGGGTCACTGTCCCAGAGGGATCACACCAAAATCACAGAGTCACTGTCCCAGAGGGATCACTCCAAAATCACAGGGTCACTGTCCCAGAGGGAACATCCCAAAATCACAGAGTCACTGTCCCAGAGGAATCACCCCGAATGCACAGGTTCACTGTCCCAGTGTAAACACCCCAAAATCACAGAGTCACTGTCCCAGAAGGATCACCCCAAAATCACAGGGTCACTGTCCCAGAGGGATCACACCCAAAATCACAGGGTCACTGTCCCAGAGGGATCACCCCAAAATCACAGAGTCACTGTCCCAGAGGAAAACCCCTAAATCACACAGTCACTGTCCCAGAGGAAAACCCCTAAATCACAGGGTCACTGCCCCAGAGGGAACTCCCCAAAATCACAGGGTCACTGCCCCAGAGGACCCCCACAAAATCCCAGAGTCACTGTCCCAGAGGGAACTCCAAACATCACAGAGTCACTGACCTAGAGGGAACAAACCAAAATAACTGGCCACTGCCCCAGAGGGATCAACCCGAAATCACAGATTCCCTGTCCCAGAGGGAACACCCCAAAATCACAGGGTCACTCTCCCAGAGGACCCCCACAAAATCCCAGAGTCACAGTCCCAGAGGGAACCCCCAAAATCAGAGTCACTGACCTAGAGGGAACTCACCAAAATAACTGGTCACAGTCCCAAAGGGATCACCCCAAAATCGCAGGATCACTGTCCCAGAGGGATCACCACCAAAATCACAGTGACACTGTCCCAGAGGGAACTCGCAAAATCACAGAGTCACTGGACCAGAGGGATCACCCCAAAATCACAGGGCACATTCCGAGATGGATCACCCGAAAATCACAGGGTCACTGTCCCAGAGCGATCACGCCAAAATCACATGGTCACTGTCCCCGAGGGAACACACCAAAATCACAGTGACACTGTCCCAGAGGGAACTCGCAAAATCACAGAGTCACTGGACCAGAGGGAACCCCAAAAATCACAGGGTCACTTTCCCAGAGGGATCACCCCAAATCACAGGGTCACTGTCCCAGAGGGATCACCACAAAATCACAGGGTCACTGTCCCAGAGGGATCACTCCAAAATCACAGGGTCACTGTCCCAGAGGGATCACTCCAAAATCACAGGGTCACTGTCCCAGAGGGATCACCCCAAAATCATAGGGTCACTGACACAGAGGGAACCCACAAAATCACAGGGTCACTGTCCCAGAGGGATCCCTCAAAATCACAGGATCACTGTCCCAGAGGGATCAACACCAAAATCACAGGATCACTGTCCCTGAGGGATCACCCCAAAATCACAGGGTCACTGTCCCAGAGGGATCACACCAAAATCACAGAGTCACTGTCCCAGAGGGATCACTCCAAAATCACAGGGTCACTGTCCCAGAGGGAACATCCCAAAATCACAGAGTCACTGTCCCAGAGGAATCACCCCGAATGCACAGGTTCACTGTCCCAGTGTAAACACCCCAAAATCACAGAGTCACTGTCCCAGAAGGATCACCCCAAAATCACAGGGTCACTGTCCCAGAGGGATCACACCCAAAATCACAGGGTCACTGTCCCAGAGGGATCACCCCAAAATCACAGAGTCACTGTCCCAGAGGAAAACCCCTAAATCACACAGTCACTGTCCCAGAGGAAAACCCCTAAATCACAGGGTCACTGCCCCAGAGGGAACTCCCCAAAATCACAGGGTCACTGCCCCAGAGGACCCCCACAAAATCCCAGAGTCACTGTCCCAGAGGGAACTCCAAACATCACAGAGTCACTGACCTAGAGGGAACAAACCAAAATAACTGGCCACTGTCCCAGAGGGATCAACCCGAAATCACAGATTCCCTGTCCCAGAGGGAACACCCCAAAATCACAGGGTCACTCTCCCAGAGGACCCCCACAAAATCCCAGAGTCACAGTCCCAGAGGGAACCCCCAAAATCAGAGTCACTGACCTAGAGGGAACTCACCAAAATAACTGGTCACAGTCCCAAAGGGATCACCCCAAAATCGCAGGATCACTGTCCCAGAGGGATCACCACCAAAATCACAGAAAAACTGTCCCAGAGGGATGACCCCAAAATCACAGGGTCACTGTCCCAGAGGTATCAACCCAAAATCACAGAGTCACAAAACCCAGAGGGATCACTCCAAAATCACAGGGTCACTGACCCAGATGGATCACCCCAAAATCACAGAGTCACTGTCCCAGAGGGATCACCCCCAAAATCACAGAAAAACTGTCCCAGAGGGATCACTCCAAAATCACAGGGTAACTGACCCAGAGGGATCACCCCAAAAACGCACAGTCACTGTCCCAGAGGGATCACACCAAAATCACAGGGTAACTGTCCCAGAGGGATCGTCCCAAAAATCACACAGTCACTGCCCCAGAGGGAACACCCCAACATCATAGAGTCACTGACCCAGAGGGAACACCCAAAATAACAGGGTCACTGTCCCAGAGGGATCACCCCAAAATCACAGAGTCACTGTCCCAGAGGGATCACCCCAAAATCACAGGGACACTGTCCCAGAGGGATCACCCGAAAGTCACAGGGACACTGTCACAGAGGGAACACCCCAAAATCACAGGGTCACTGTCTCAGTGGGATCACCCCAAAATCACAGGGTCACTGTCCCAGAAGGAAACCACAATATCACAGAGTCACTGTCCCAGAGGGATCACCCCAAAATCACAGGGTCAGTGTCCCAGAGGGATCACACAAAATCACAGGGTAACTGACTCAGAGGGATCACCCCAAAATAACAGGGTCACTGTCCCAGAGGGATCACCCCAAAATCACAGGGTCACTGTCCCAGAGGGATCACCCCAAAATCACAGGATAACTGTCCCAGAGGGATCGTCCCAAAAATCACACAGTCACTGTCCCAGAGGGAACACCCCAAAATCACAGGGTCACTGTCCCAGAGGCATCACCCCAAAATCACAGGGACACTGTCCCAGAGGGATCACCCGAAAGTCACAGGGACACTGTCACAGAGGGAACACCCCAAAATCACAGGGTCACTGTCTCAGTGGGATCACCCCAGAATCACAGGGTCACTGTCCCAGAAGGAAACCACAATATCACAGAGTCACTTTCCCAGAGGGATCACCCCAAAATCACAGGGTCAGTGTCCCAGAGGGATCACACAAAATCACAGGGTAACTGACTCAGAGGGATCACCCCAAAATCACAGGGTCACTGTCCCAGAGGGATCACCCCAAAATCACAGGGTCACTGTCCCAGAGGGATCACCCCAAAATCACAGGATAACTGTCCCAGAGGGATCGTCCCAAAAATCACACAGTCACTGTCCCAGAGGGAACACCCCAAAATCACAGGGTCACTGTCCCAGAGGGATCACCCCAAAATCACAGGGTCACTGTCCCAGAGGCATCACCCCAAAACACAGGGTCACTGTCCCAGAGGGATCACCCCAAAATCACAGTTACTGCCCCAGAGGGAACACCCCAAAATCATCGAGTCACTGACCCAGAGGGAACACCCAAAATCACAGGGTCACTGTCCCAGAGGGATCACCCCAAAATCACAGGGACACTGTCCCAGAGGGATCACCCGAAAGTCACAGGGATACTGTCACAGAGGAATCACCCCAAAATCACAGAGGCACTGTCCCAGAGGGAACACCCAAAATCACAGGGTCAGTGTCCCAGAGGGATCACTCCAAAATCACAGGGTAACTGACCCAGAGGGATCACCCCAAAATCACACAGTCACTGTCCCAGAGGGATCACCCCAAAATCACAGGGTAACTGTCACAGAGGAATCACCCCAAAATCACAGAGTCACTGTCCCAGAGGGATCACTCCAAAATCACAGGGTAACTGACCCAGATGGAACCCACAAAATCAAAGAGTCACTGCCCAGAGATATCATCACAAAATCACATGGTCACTGACACTGATGGAACCCAAAAAATCACAGGGTCATGTCCCAGAGGGATCACCCCAAAATCACAGGGTAAATGTCCCAGAGGGATCACCCCAAAAATCACAGGGTCACTGTCCCAGAGGGATCACCCCAAAATCACAGGGTAAATGTCCCAGAGGGATCACTCCAAAATCACAGAGTCACTGTCCCAGAGGGATCACCCCCAAAATCACAGGGTAAATGTCCCAGAGAGATCACCCCAAAATCACAGAGTCACTGTCCCAGAGGGTTCACTCCAAAAACACTGGGTCACTGTCCGAGAGGGACCCCACCCAAAATCACAGTCACTGTCCCAGAGGGACCACCCCCAAAATCATAGAGTCACTGTCCCAGAGGGCAGCCACAATATCAAAGGGTCACTGCCCAAGAGGGATCCCCCAAAATCATAGGGTCACTGACACAGAGGGAACCCACAAAATCACAGGGTCACTGTCCCAGAAGGATCACCCCAAAATCACAGGGTCACTGTCCCAAAGGGATCACCCCAGAATCACAGGGTCACTGTCCCAGAGGGATCACCCCCTAAATCAAAGTCACTGTCCCAGAGGAAAACCCCAAAATCACAGGGTCACTGAGCAGAGGGAACTCCCCAAAAACACAGGGTCACTGCCCCAGAGGGATCACCCCAAAATCACAGAATCACTGTCCCAGAGGGAACACACCAAAATCACAGTGACACTGTCCCAGAGGGAACTCGCAAAATCACAGAGTCACTGGACCAGAGGGATCACCCCAAAATCACAGGGCACATTCCGAGATGGATCACCCGAAAATCACAGGGTCACTGTCCCAGAGCGATCACGCCAAAATCACATGGTCACTGTCCCCGAGGGAACACACCAAAATCACAGTGACACTGTCCCAGAGGGAACTCGCAAAATCACAGAGTCACTGGACCAGAGGGAACCCCAAAAATAACAGGGTCACTTTCCCAGAGGGATCACCCCAAATCACAGGGTCACTGTCCCAGAGGGATCACTCCAAAATCACAGGGTCACTGTCCCAGAGGGATCACCCCAAAATCATAGGGTCACTGACACAGAGGGAACCCACAAAATCACAGGGTCACTGTCCCAGAGGGATCCCTCAAAATCACAGGATCACTGTCCCAGAGGGATCAACACCAAAATCACAGGATCACTGTCCCTGAGGGATCACCCCAAAATCACAGGGTCACTGTCCCAGAGGGATCACACCAAAATCACAGAGTCACTGTCCCAGAGGGATCACTCCAAAATCACAGGGTCACTGTCCCAGAGGGAACATCCCAAAATCACAGAGTCACTGTCCCAGAGGAATCACCCCGAATGCACAGGTTCACTGTCCCAGTGTAAACACCCCAAAATCACAGAGTCACTGTCCCAGAAGGATCACCCCAAAATCACAGGGTCACTGTCCCAGAGGGATCACACCCAAAATCACAGGGTCACTGTCCCAGAGGGATCACACCCAAAATCACAGAGTCACTGTCCCAGAGGAAAACCCCTAAATCACACAGTCACTGTCCCAGAGGAAAACCCCTAAATCACAGGGTCACTGCCCCAGAGGGAACTCCCCAAAATCACAGGGTCACTGCCCCAGAGGACCCCCACAAAATCCCAGAGTCACTGTCCCAGAGGGAACTCCAAACATCACAGAGTCACTGACCTAGAGGGAACAAACCAAAATAACTGGCCACTGTCCCAGAGGGATCAACCCGAAATCACAGATTCCCTGTCCCAGAGGGAACACCCCAAAATCACAGGGTCACTCTCCCAGAGGACCCCCACAAAATCCCAGAGTCACAGTCCCAGAGGGAACCCCCAAAATCAGAGTCACTGACCTAGAGGGAACTCACCAAAATAACTGGTCACAGTCCCAAAGGGATCACCCCAAAATCGCAGGATCACTGTCCCAGAGGGATCACCACCAAAATCACAGAAAAACTGTCCCAGAGGGATCACTCCAAAATAACAGGGTCACTGTCCCAGAGGGATCACCCCAAAATCACAGAGTCACTGTCCCAGAGGGATCACCCCAAAATCACAGGGACACTGTCCCAGAGGGATCACCCGAAAGTCACAGGGACACTGTCACAGAGGGAACACCCCAAAATCACAGGGTCACTGTCTCAGTGGGATCACCCCAAAATCACAGGGTCACTGTCCCAGAAGGAAACCACAATATCACAGAGTCACTGTCCCAGAGGGATCACCCCAAAATCACAGGGTCAGTGTCCCAGAGGGATCACACAAAATCACAGGGTAACTGACTCAGAGGGATCACCCCAAAATCACAGGGTCACTGTCCCAGAGGGATCACCCCAAAATCACAGGGTCACTGTCCCAGAGGGATCACCCCAAAATCACAGGATAACTGTCCCAGAGGGATCGTCCCAAAAATCACACAGTCACTGTCCCAGAGGGAACACCCCAAAATCACAGGGTCACTGTCCCAGAGGCATCACCCCAAAATCACAGGGACACTGTCCCAGAGGGATCACCCGAAAGTCACAGGGACACTGTCACAGAGGGAACACCCCAAAATCACAGGGTCACTGTCTCAGTGGGATCACCCCAGAATCACAGGGTCACTGTCCCAGAAGGAAACCACAATATCACAGAGTCACTTTCCCAGAGGGATCACCCCAAAATCACAGGGTCAGTGTCCCAGAGGGATCACACAAAATCACAGGGTAACTGACTCAGAGGGATCACCCCAAAATCACAGGGTCACTGTCCCAGAGGGATCACCCCAAAATCACAGGGTCACTGTCCCAGAGGGATCACCCCAAAATCACAGGATAACTGTCCCAGAGGGATCGTCCCAAAAATCACACAGTCACTGTCCCAGAGGGAACACCCCAAAATCACAGGGTCACTGTCCCAGAGGGATCACCCCAAAATCACAGGGTCACTGTCCCAGAGGCATCACCCCAAAACACAGGGTCACTGTCCCAGAGGGATCACCCCAAAATCACAGTTACTGCCCCAGAGGGAACACCCCAAAATCATCGAGTCACTGACCCAGAGGGAACACCCAAAATCACAGGGTCACTGTCCCAGAGGGATCACCCCAAAATCACAGGGACACTGTCCCAGAGGGATCACCCGAAAGTCACAGGGATACTGTCACAGAGGAATCACCCCAAAATCACAGAGGCACTGTCCCAGAGGGAACACCCAAAATCACAGGGTCAGTGTCCCAGAGGGATCACTCCAAAATCACAGGGTAACTGACCCAGAGGGATCACCCCAAAATCACACAGTCACTGTCCCAGAGGGCAGCCACAATATCAAAGGGTCACTGCCCAAGAGGGATCCCCCAAAATCCCAGAGTCACTGTCCCAGAGGGATCACCCCCAAAATCACAGGGTCAGTGTCCCAGAGGGATCACCCCAAAATCATAGGGTCAGTGTCCCAGAGGGATCACCCAAAATCACAGGGTAACTGACCCAGAGGGATCACCCCAAAATCACACAGTCACTGTCCCAGAGGGATCACCCCAAAGTCACAGGGACACTGTCCCAGAGGGATCACCCCAAAATCACAGGGTCACTGTCCCAGAGGGATCACCCCAAAATCACAGGGTCACTGTCCCAGAGGGATCACCCCAAAATCATAGAGTCACTGACCCAGAGGGAACACCCAAAATCACAGGGTCACTGTCCCAGAGGGATCACCCCAAAATCACAGTGTCACTGTCCCAGAGGGATCACCCCAAAGTCACAGGGACACTGTCCCAGAGGGATCACCCGAAAGTCACAGGGTCACTGTCACAGAGGAATCACCCCAAAATCACAGAGGCACTGTCCCGGAGTGATCACCCCAAAATCACAGGGTCACGGTCCCAGAGGGATCACCCCAAAATCACAGGGACACTGTCACAGAGGGATCACCCCAAATTCACAGGGACACTGTCACAGAGGAATCACCCCAAAATCACAGAGGCACTGTCCCGGAGTGATCACCCCAAAATCACAGGGTCACGGTCCCAGAGGGATCGCCCCAAAATCACACAGACACTGTCCCAGAGGGAACACCCCAAAATCACAGGGTCAGTGTCCCAGAGAGATCACCCAAAATTACAGGGTAACTGACCCAGAGGGATCACCCCAAAATCACAGGGTAAATGTCCCAGAGGGATCACCCCAAAATCACAGAGTCACTGTCCCAGAGGGATCACCCCCAAAATCACAGGGTAACTGTTCCAGAGGGATCACCCCAAAATCAGACTGTCACTGTCCCAGAGAGATCACCCCAAAATCACAGAGTCACTGTCCCAGAGGGTCCACTCCAAAAACACTGGGTCACTGTCCGAGAGGGACCCCACCCAAAATCACAGTCACTGTCCCAGAGGGACCACCCCCAAAATCATAGAGTCACTGTCCCAGAGGGCAGCCACAATATCAAAGGGTCACTGCCCAAGAGGGATCCCCCAAAATCATAGGGTCACTGACACAGAGGGAACCCACAAAATCACAGGGTCACTGTCCCAGAGGGACCACCCCAAAAACGTAGAGTCACTGTCCCAGAGGGAACCCCCAAAATCCCAGAGTCACTGTACCAGAGGGATCACCCCAAAATCACAGGGTCACTGTCCCAGGGGGAAACTACAAAATCACCTGGTCACTGTCCCAGACGGACCCCCCAAAATGACAGAGTCTCTGTCCCAGAGGGATTACTCCAAAATCACAGAGTCACTGTCCCAGAGGGATCACTCCAAAATCACAGAGTCACTGTCAAAGAGGCAATCCCCAAAATCACAGTGTCACGGTCCCAGAGGAACCACCCCCAAAATCACACGGTCACTGTCCCAGAGAGAACCCCCCAAAATCCCAGAGTCACTGTCCCAGAGGGAAGATCCCCAAAATCACAGGGTCACTGTCCACGAGGGAACACCCCAAAATCCCAGAGTCACTGTCCCAGAGGGATCTCCCCAAAATCACAGAGTCACTGTCCCAGAGGGTTCACCCCAAAATCACAGGTCACTGTCCCGAGGGAAACCCCAAAATCACAGGGTCACAGTCCCAGAGGGACCACCCCACAATCACAGGGTCACTGTCCCAGAGGGTTCACCCCAAAATCACAGGTCACTGTCCCGAGGGAAACCCCAAAATCACAGGGTCACAGTCCCAGAGGGACCACCCCAAAATCACAGGGTCTCTGTCCCAGAGGTAACCCCCAAAATCCCAGAGTCACTGTCCCAGAGGGATCACCCCAAAATCACAGGGTCACTGTCCCAGAGGGAAATCCCAAAAGCACAGGGTCACTGTCCCAGAGGGATCACCCCAAAATCACAGTCACTGTCCCAGAGGGAACACCCCAAAATCACAGTGTCACTGCCCAAGAGGGATCCCCCAAAATCACAGGGTTAATGTCCCAGAGTGGTCACCCCAAATTCACAGAGTCACTGTCCCTGTGGGATTATCCCCAAAATCACAGAATCACTGCCCCAGAGGGATCACCCCAAAATCACAGAGTCACTGTCCCACAGGTTCACCCGAATATCATAGGGTCACTGACCCAGAGGGAACACCCAAAATCCCAGTATCACTGTCCCAGAGGGTTCACCCCAAAATCACAGGTCACTGTCCCGAGGGAAACCCCAAAATCATAGGGTCACAGTCCCAGAGGGACCACCCCACAATCACAGGATCACTGTCCCAGAGGGTTCACCCCAAAATCACAGGTCACTGTCCCGAGGGAAACCCCAAAATCAAAGGGTCACAGTCCCAGAGGGACCACCCTAAAATCACAGGGTCACTGTCCCAGAGGTAACCCCCAAAATCACAGGGTCACTGTCCCACAGGGATCACCCAAAAATCATAGGGTTACTGACCCAGATGGAACACCCAAAATCCCAGAGTCACTGTCCCAGAGGGAAATCCCAAAAGCACAGGGTTACTGTTCCAGAGGGATCACCCCCAAAATCACAGGGTCACTGTCCCAGAGGGATCACCCCAAAATCACAGGGTCACTGTCCCAGAGGGATCAACCCACAATTGTAGAGTCACTGTCCCAGAGGGAACCCCCAAAATCCCAGAGTCACTGTACCAGAGGGATCACCCCAAAATCACAGGGTCACTGTCCCAGAGGGAAATCCCAAAGGCAAAGGGTCACTATTCCAGAGGGATCACCCCCAAAATCACAGGGTCACTGTCCCAGAGGGACCACCCCAAAAACGTAGAGTCACTGTCCCAGAGGGAACCCCCAAAATCCCAGAGTCACTGTACCAGAGGGATCACCCCAAAATCACAGGGTCACTGTCCCAGGGGGAAACTACAAAATCACATGGTCACTGTCCCAGAGGGATCACCCCAAAACCACAGGGTCACTGTCCCAGACGGACCCCCCAAAATGACAGAGTCTCTGTCCCAGAGGGATTACTCCAAAATCACAGAGTCACTGTCCCAGAGGGATCACTCCAAAATCACAGAGTCACTGTCAAAGAGGCAATCCCCAAAATCACAGTGTCACGGTCCCAGAGGAACCACCCCCAAAATCACACGGTCACTGTCCCAGAGAGAACCCCCCAAAATCCCAGAGTCACTGTCCCAGAGGGAAGACCCCCAAAATCACAGGGTCACTGTCCACGAGGGAACACCCCAAAATCCCAGAGTCACTGTCCCAGAGGGATCACCCCAAAATCACAGAGTCACTGTCCCAGAGGGTTCACCCCAAAATCACAGGTCACTGTCCCGAGGGAAACCCCAAAATCACAGGGTCACAGTCCCAGAGGGACCACCCCACAATCGCAGGGTCACTGTCCCAGAGGGTTCACCCCAAAATCACAGGTCACTGTCCCGAGGGAAACCCCAAAATCACAGGGTCACAGTCCCAGAGGGACCACCCCAAAATCACAGGGTCACTGTCCCAAAGGTAACCCCCAAAATCCCAGAGTCACTGTCCCAGAGGGATCACCCCAAAATCACAGGGTCACTGTCCCAGAGGGAAATCCCAAAAGCACAGGGTCACTGTCCCAGAGGGATCACCCCAAAATCACAGGGTTAATGTCCCAGAGTGGTCACCCCAAAGTCACAGAGTCACTGTCCCTGTGGGATTATACCCAAAATCACAGAATCACTGCCCCAGAGGGATCACCCCAAAATCACAGAGTCACTGTCCCACAGGTTCACCCGAATATCATAGGGTCACTGACCCAGAGGGAACACCCAAAGTCCCAGTATCACTGTCCCAGAGGGTTCACCCCAAAATCACAGGTCACTGTCCCGAGGGAAACCCCAAAATCACAGGGTCACAGTCCCAGAGGGACCACCCCACAATCACAGGGTCACTGTCCCAGAGGGTTCACCCCAAAATCACAGGTCACTGTCCCGAGGGAAACCCCAAGATCACAGGGTCACTGTCCCAGAGGGAACACCCCAAAATCACAGAGTCACTGCACCAGAGGGATCACCCCAAAATCATAGAGTCACTGACCCAGAGGGAACACCCAAAATCACAGGGTCACTGCCCCAGAGGGATCACCCCAAAATCATAGAGTCACTGACCCAGAGGGAACACCCAAAATCACAGGGTCACTGTCCCAGAGGGATCACCCCAAAATCACAGTGTCACTGTCCCAGAGGGATCACCCCAAAGTCACAGGGACACTGTCCCAGAGGAATCACCCGAAAGTCACAGGGTCACTGTCACAGAGGAATCACCCCAAAATCACAGAGGCACTGTCCCGGAGTGATCACCCCAAAATCACAGGGTCACGGTCCCAGAGGGATCACCCCAAAATCACATGGACACTGTCACAGAGGGATCACCCCAAATTCACAGGACACTGTCACAGAGGAATCACCCCAAAATCACAGAGGCACTGTCCCGGAGTGATCACCCCAAAATCACAGGGTCACGGTCCCAGAGGGATCGCCCCAAAATCACACAGACACTGTCCCAGAGGGAACACCCCAAAATCACAGGGTCAGTGTCCCAGAGAGATCACCCAAAATCACAGGGTAACTGACCCAGAGGGATCACCCCAAAATCACAGGGTAAATGTCCCAGAGGGATCACCCCAAAATCACAGAGTCACTGTCCCAGAGGGATCACCCCCAAAATCACAGGGTAACTGTTCCAGAGGGATCACCCCAAAATCAGACAGTCACTGTCCCAGATAGATCACCCCAAAATCACAGGGTCACTGTCCCAGAGGGAAATCCCAAAAGCACAGGGTCACTGTCCCAGAGGGATCACCCCAAAATCACAGTGTCACTGCCCAAGAGGGATCCCCCAAAATCACAGGGTTAATGTCCCAGAGTGGTCACCCCAAATTCACAGAGTCACTGTCCCTGTGGGATTATCCCCAAAATCACAGAATCACTGCCCCAGAGGGATCACCCCAAAATCACAGAGTCACTGTCCCACAGGTTCACCCGAATATCATAGGGTCACTGACCCAGAGGGAACACCCAAAATCCCAGTATCACTGTCCCAGAGGGTTCACCCCAAAATCACAGGTCACTGTCCCGAGGGAAACCCCAAAATCACAGGGTCACAGTCCCAGAGGGACCACCCCACAATCACAGGGTCACTGTCCCAGAGGGTTCACCCCAAAATCACAGGTCACTGTCCCGAGGGAAACCCCAAAATCACAGGGTCACAGTCCCAGAGGGACCACCCCAAAATCACAGGGTCACTGTCCCAGAGGTAACCCCCAAAATCACAGGGTCACTGTCCCAGAGGGAACACCCCAAAATCACAGAGTCACTGCCCCAGAGGGATCACCCCAAAACCATAGAGTCACTGACCCAGAGGGAACACCCAAAATCACAGGGTCACTGTCCCAGAGGGATCACCCCAAAATCACAGTGTCACTGTCCCAGAGGGATCACCCCAAAGTCACAGGGACACTGTCCCAGAGGGATCACCCGAAAGTCACAGGGTCACTGTAACAGAGGAATCACTCCCAAATCACAGAGGCACTGTCCCGGAGTGATCACCCCAAAATCACAGGGTCACGGTCCCAGAGGGATCACCCCAAAATCACAGGGACACTGTCACAGAGGGATCACCCCAAATTCACAGGGACACTGTCACAGAGGAATCACCCCAAAATCACAGAGGCACTGTCCCGGAGTGATCACCCCAAAATCACAGGGTCACGGTCCCAGAGGGATCGCCCCAAAATCACACAGACACTGTCCCAGAGGGATCACCCCAAAATCACAGGGTAAATGTCCCAGAGGGATCACCCCAAAATCACAGAGTCACTGTCCCAGAGGGATCACCCCCAAAATCACAGGGTAACTGTTCCAGAGGGATCACCCCAAAATCAGACAGTCACTGTCCCAGAGAGATCACCCCAAAATCACAGAGTCACTGTCCCAGAGGGTTCACTCCAAAAACACTGGGTCACTGTCCGAGAGGGACCCCACCCAAAATCACAGTCACTGTCCCAGAGGGACCACCCCCAAAATCATAGAGTCACTGTCCCAGAGGGCAGCCACAATATCAAAGGGTCACTGCCCAAGAGGGATCCCCCAAAATCCCAGAGTCACTGTCCCAGAGGGATCACCCCCAAAATCACAGGGTCAGTGTCCCAGAGGGATCACCCCAAAATCACAGGGTCAGTGTCCCAGAGGGATCACCCAAAATCACAGGGTAACTGACCCAGAGGGATCACCCCAAAATCACACAGTCACTGTCCCAGAGGGATCACCCCAAAATCACAGGGTCAGTGTCCCAGAGGGATCACCAAAAATCACAGGGTAACTGACCCAGAGGGATCACCCCAAAATCACACAGTCACTGTCCCAGAGGGATCACCCCAAAATCACAGGGTCACTGTCCCAGAGGGATCACCCCAAAATCACAGGGTAACTGTCCTAGAGGGATCGCCCCAAAAATCACACAGTCACTGTCCCAGAGGGAACACCCCAAAATCACAGGGTCACTGTCCCAGAGGGATCACCCCAAAATCACAGGGTAACTGTCCCAGAGGGATCACCCCAAAATCACAGGGTCACTGTCCCAGAGGGAACACCCCAAAATCACAGAGTCACTGCCCCAGAGTGATCACCCCAAAATCATAGAGTCACTGACCCAGAGGGAACACCCAAAATCACAGGGTCACTGTCCCAGAGGGATCACCCCAAAATCACAGTGTCACTGTCCCAGAGGGATCACCCCAAAGTCACAGGGACACTGTCCCAGAGGGATCACCCGAAAGTCACAGGGTCACTGTCACAGAGGAATCACCCCAAAATCACAGAGGCACTGTCCCGGAGTGATCACCCCAAAATCACAGGGACACTGTCACAGAGGGATCACCCCAAATTCACAGGGACACTGTCACAGAGGAATCACCCCAAAATCACAGAGGCACTGTCCCGGAGTGATCACCCCAAAATCACAGGGTCACGGTCCCAGAGGGATCGCCCCAAAATCACACAGACACTGTCCCAGAGGGATCACCCCAAAATCACAGGGTAAATGTCCCAGAGGGATCACCCCAAAATCCCAGAGTCACTGTCCCATAGGGATCACCCCCAAAATCACAGGGTAACTGTTCCAGAGGGATCACCCCAAAATCAGACAGTCACTGTCCCAGAGAGATCACCCCAAAATCACAGAGTCACTGTCCCAGAGGGTTCACTCCAAAAACACTGGGTCACTGTCCGAGAGGGACCCCACCCAAAATCACAGTCACTGTCCCAGAGGGACCACCCCCAAAATCATAGAGTCACTGTCCCAGAGGGCAGCCACAATATCAAAGGGTCACTGCCCAAGAGGGATCCCCCAAAATCCCAGAGTCACTGTCCCAGAGGGATCACCCCCAAAATCACAGGGTCAGTGTCCCAGAGGGATCACCCCAAAATCACAGGGTCAGTGTCCCAGAGGGATCACCCAAAATCACAGGGTAACTGACCCAGAGGGATCACCCCAAAATCACACAGTCACTGTCCCAGAGGGAACCCCCAAAATCCCAGAGTCACTGTACCAGAGGGATCACCCCAAAATCACAGGGTCACTGTCCCAGGGGGAAACTACAAAATCACATGGTCACTGTCCCAGAGGGATCACCCCAAAACCACAGGGTCACTGTCCCAGACGGACCCCCCAAAATGACAGAGTCTCTGTCCCAGAGGGATTACTCCAAAATCACAGAGTCACTGTCCCAGAGGGATCACTCCAAAATCACAGAGTCACTGTCAAAGAGGCAATCCCCAAAATCACAGTGTCACGGTCCCAGAGGAACCACCCCCAAAATCACACGGTCACTGTCCCAGAGAGAACCCCCCAAAATCCCAGAGTCACTGTCCCAGAGGGAAGACCCCCAAAATCACAGGGTCACTGTCCACGAGGGAACACCCCAAAATCCCAGAGTCACTGTCCCAGAGGGATCTCCCCAAAATCACAGAGTCACTGTCCCAGAGGGTTCACCCCAAAATCACAGGTCACTGTCCGGAGGGAAACCCCAAAATCACAGGGTCACAGTCCCAGAGGGACCACCCCACAATCGCAGGGTCACTGTCCCAGAGGGTTCACCCCAAAATCACAGGTCACTGTCCCGAGGGAAACCCCAAAATCACAGGGTCACAGTCCCAGAGGGACCACCCCAAAATCACAGGGTCACTGTCCCAAAGGTAACCCCCAAAATCCCAGAGTCACTGTCCCAGAGGGATCACCCCAAAATCACAGGGTCACTGTCCCAGAGGGAAATCCCAAAAGCACAGGGTCACTGTCCCAGAGGGATCACCCCAAAATCACAGGGTTAATGTCCCAGAGTGGTCACCCCAAAGTCACAGAGTCACTGTCCCTGTGGGATTATCCCCAAAATCACAGAATCACTGCCCCAGAGGGATCACCCCAAAATCACAGAGTCACTGTCCCACAGGTTCACCCGAATATCATAGGGTCACTGACCCAGAGGGAACACCCAAAATCCCAGTATCACTGTCCCAGAGGGTTCACCCCAAAATCACAGGTCACTGTCCCGAGGGAAACCCCAAAATCACAGGGTCACAGTCCCAGAGGGACCACCCCACAATCACAGGGTCACTGTCCCAGAGGGTTCACCCCAAAATCACAGGTCACTGTCCCGAGGGAAACCCCAAGATCACAGGGTCACAGTCCCAGAGGGACCACCCCAAAATCACAGGGTCACTTTCCCAGAGGTAACCCCCAAAATCACAGGGTCACTGTCCCAGAGGGAACACCCCAAAATCACAGAGTCACTGCCCCAGAGGGATCACCCCAAAATCATAGAGTCACTGACCCAGAGGGAACACCCAAAATCACAGGGTCACTGTCCCAGAGGGATCACCCCAAAATCACAGTGTCACTGTCCCAGAGGGATCACCCCAAAGTCACAGGGACACTGTCCCAGAGGGATCACCCGAAAGTCACAGGGTCACTGTCACAGAGGAATCACCCCAAAATCACAGAGGCACTGTCCCGGAGTGATCACCCCAAAATCACAGGGTCACGGTCCCAGAGGGATCACCCCAAAATCACAGGGACACTGTCACAGAGGGATCACCCCAAATTCACAGGGACACTGTCACAGAGGAATCACCCCAAAATCACAGAGGCACTGTCCCGGAGTGATCACCCCAAAATCACAGGGTCACGGTCCCAGAGGGATCGCCCCAAAATCACACAGACACTGTCCCAGAGGGAACACCCCAAAATCACAGGGTCAGTGTCCCAGAGAGATCACCCAAAATTACAGGGTAACTGACCCAGAGGGATCACCCCAAAATCACAGGGTAAATGTCCCAGAGGGATCACCCCAAAATCACAGAGTCACTGTCCCAGAGGGATCACCCCCAAAATCACAGGGTAACTGTTCCAGAGGGATCACCCCAAAATCAGACTGTCACTGTCCCAGAGAGATCACCCCAAAATCACAGAGTCACTGTCCCAGAGGGTCCACTCCAAAAACACTGGGTCACTGTCCGAGAGGGACCCCACCCAAAATCACAGTCACTGTCCCAGAGGGACCACCCCCAAAATCATAGAGTCACTGTCCCAGAGGGCAGCCACAATATCAAAGGGTCACTGCCCAAGAGGGATCCCCCAAAATCATAGGGTCACTGACACAGAGGGAACCCACAAAATCACAGGGTCACTGTCCCAGAGGGACCACCCCAAAAACGTAGAGTCACTGTCCCAGAGGGAACCCCCAAAATCCCAGAGTCACTGTACCAGAGGGATCACCCCAAAATCACAGGGTCACTGTCCCAGGGGGAAACTACAAAATCACCTGGTCACTGTCCCAGACGGACCCCCCAAAATGACAGAGTCTCTGTCCCAGAGGGATTACTCCAAAATCACAGAGTCACTGTCCCAGAGGGATCACTCCAAAATCACAGAGTCACTGTCAAAGAGGCAATCCCCAAAATCACAGTGTCACGGTCCCAGAGGAACCACCCCCAAAATCACACGGTCACTGTCCCAGAGAGAACCCCCCAAAATCCCAGAGTCACTGTCCCAGAGGGAAGATCCCCAAAATCACAGGGTCACTGTCCACGAGGGAACACCCCAAAATCCCAGAGTCACTGTCCCAGAGGGATCTCCCCAAAATCACAGAGTCACTGTCCCAGAGGGTTCACCCCAAAATCACAGGTCACTGTCCCGAGGGAAACCCCAAAATCACAGGGTCACAGTCCCAGAGGGACCACCCCACAATCACAGGGTCACTGTCCCAGAGGGTTCACCCCAAAATCACAGGTCACTGTCCCGAGGGAAACCCCAAAATCACAGGGTCACAGTCCCAGAGGGACCACCCCAAAATCACAGGGTCTCTGTCCCAGAGGTAACCCCCAAAATCCCAGAGTCACTGTCCCAGAGGGATCACCCCAAAATCACAGGGTCACTGTCCCAGAGGGAAATCCCAAAAGCACAGGGTCACTGTCCCAGAGGGATCACCCCAAAATCACAGTCACTGTCCCAGAGGGAACACCCCAAAATCACAGTGTCACTGCCCAAGAGGGATCCCCCAAAATCACAGGGTTAATGTCCCAGAGTGGTCACCCCAAATTCACAGAGTCACTGTCCCTGTGGGATTATCCCCAAAATCACAGAATCACTGCCCCAGAGGGATCACCCCAAAATCACAGAGTCACTGTCCCACAGGTTCACCCGAATATCATAGGGTCACTGACCCAGAGGGAACACCCAAAATCCCAGTATCACTGTCCCAGAGGGTTCACCCCAAAATCACAGGTCACTGTCCCGAGGGAAACCCCAAAATCATAGGGTCACAGTCCCAGAGGGACCACCCCACAATCACAGGATCACTGTCCCAGAGGGTTCACCCCAAAATCACAGGTCACTGTCCCGAGGGAAACCCCAAAATCACAGGGTCACAGTCCCAGAGGGACCACCCTAAAATCACAGGGTCACTGTCCCAGAGGTAACCCCCAAAATCACAGGGTCACTGTCCCACAGGGATCACCCAAAAATCATAGGGTTACTGACCCAGATGGAACACCCAAAATCCCAGAGTCACTGTCCCAGAGGGAAATCCCAAAAGCACAGGGTTACTGTTCCAGAGGGATCACCCCCAAAATCACAGGGTCACTGTCCCAGAGGGAACACCCCAAAATCACAGGGTCACTGTCCCAGAGGGATCAACCCACAATTGTAGAGTCACTGTCCCAGAGGGAACCCCCAAAATCCCAGAGTCACTGTACCAGAGGGATCACCCCAAAATCACAGGGTCACTGTCCCAGAGGGAAATCCCAAAGGCAAAGGGTCACTATTCCAGAGGGATCACCCCCAAAATCACAGGGTAACTGACCCAGAGGGATCACCCCAAAATCACACAGTCACTGTCCCAGAGGGAACCCCCAAAATCCCAGAGTCACTGTACCAGAGGGATCACCCCAAAATCACAGGGTCACTGTCCCAGGGGGAAACTACAAAATCACATGGTCACTGTCCCAGAGGGATCACCCCAAAACCACAGGGTCACTGTCCCAGACGGACCCCCCAAAATGACAGAGTCTCTGTCCCAGAGGGATTACTCCAAAATCACAGAGTCACTGTCCCAGAGGGATCACTCCAAAATCACAGAGTCACTGTCAAAGAGGCAATCCCCAAAATCACAGTGTCACGGTCCCAGAGGAACCACCCCCAAAATCACACGGTCACTGTCCCAGAGAGAACCCCCCAAAATCCCAGAGTCACTGTCCCAGAGGGAAGACCCCCAAAATCACAGGGTCACTGTCCACGAGGGAACACCCCAAAATCCCAGAGTCACTGTCCCAGAGGGATCACCCCAAAATCACAGAGTCACTGTCCCAGAGGGTTCACCCCAAAATCACAGGTCACTGTCCCGAGGGAAACCCCAAAATCACAGGGTCACAGTCCCAGAGGGACCACCCCACAATCGCAGGGTCACTGTCCCAGAGGGTTCACCCCAAAATCACAGGTCACTGTCCCGAGGGAAACCCCAAAATCACAGGGTCACAGTCCCAGAGGGACCACCCCAAAATCACAGGGTCACTGTCCCAAAGGTAACCCCCAAAATCCCAGAGTCACTGTCCCAGAGGGATCACCCCAAAATCACAGGGTCACTGTCCCAGAGGGAAATCCCAAAAGCACAGGGTCACTGTCCCAGAGGGATCACCCCAAAATCACAGGGTTAATGTCCCAGAGTGGTCACCCCAAAGTCACAGAGTCACTGTCCCTGTGGGATTATACCCAAAATCACAGAATCACTGCCCCAGAGGGATCACCCCAAAATCACAGAGTCACTGTCCCACAGGTTCACCCGAATATCATAGGGTCACTGACCCAGAGGGAACACCCAAAATCCCAGTATCACTGTCCCAGAGGGTTCACCCCAAAATCACAGGTCACTGTCCCGAGGGAAACCCCAAAATCACAGGGTCACAGTCCCAGAGGGACCACCCCACAATCACAGGGTCACTGTCCCAGAGGGTTCACCCCAAAATCACAGGTCACTGTCCCGAGGGAAACCCCAAGATCACAGGGTCACTGTCCCAGAGGGAACACCCCAAAATCACAGAGTCACTGCACCAGAGGGATCACCCCAAAATCATAGAGTCACTGACCCAGAGGGAACACCCAAAATCACAGGGTCACTGCCCCAGAGGGATCACCCCAAAATCATAGAGTCACTGACCCAGAGGGAACACCCAAAATCACAGGGTCACTGTCCCAGAGGGATCACCCCAAAATCACAGTGTCACTGTCCCAGAGGGATCACCCCAAAGTCACAGGGACACTGTCCCAGAGGAATCACCCGAAAGTCACAGGGTCACTGTCACAGAGGAATCACCCCAAAATCACAGAGGCACTGTCCCGGAGTGATCACCCCAAAATCACAGGGTCACGGTCCCAGAGGGATCACCCCAAAATCACATGGACACTGTCACAGAGGGATCACCCCAAATTCACAGGACACTGTCACAGAGGAATCACCCCAAAATCACAGAGGCACTGTCCCGGAGTGATCACCCCAAAATCACAGGGTCACGGTCCCAGAGGGATCGCCCCAAAATCACACAGACACTGTCCCAGAGGGAACACCCCAAAATCACAGGGTCAGTGTCCCAGAGAGATCACCCAAAATCACAGGGTAACTGACCCAGAGGGATCACCCCAAAATCACAGGGTAAATGTCCCAGAGGGATCACCCCAAAATCACAGAGTCACTGTCCCAGAGGGATCACCCCCAAAATCACAGGGTAACTGTTCCAGAGGGATCACCCCAAAATCAGACAGTCACTGTCCCAGATAGATCACCCCAAAATCACAGGGTCACTGTCCCAGAGGGAAATCCCAAAAGCACAGGGTCACTGTCCCAGAGGGATCACCCCAAAATCACAGTGTCACTGCCCAAGAGGGATCCCCCAAAATCACAGGGTTAATGTCCCAGAGTGGTCACCCCAAATTCACAGAGTCACTGTCCCTGTGGGATTATCCCCAAAATCACAGAATCACTGCCCCAGAGGGATCACCCCAAAATCACAGAGTCACTGTCCCACAGGTTCACCCGAATATCATAGGGTCACTGACCCAGAGGGAACACCCAAAATCCCAGTATCACTGTCCCAGAGGGTTCACCCCAAAATCACAGGTCACTGTCCCGAGGGAAACCCCAAAATCACAGGGTCACAGTCCCAGAGGGACCACCCCACAATCACAGGGTCACTGTCCCAGAGGGTTCACCCCAAAATCACAGGTCACTGTCCCGAGGGAAACCCCAAAATCACAGGGTCACAGTCCCAGAGGGACCACCCCAAAATCACAGGGTCACTGTCCCAGAGGTAACCCCCAAAATCACAGGGTCACTGTCCCAGAGGGAACACCCCAAAATCACAGAGTCACTGCCCCAGAGGGATCACCCCAAAACCATAGAGTCACTGACCCAGAGGGAACACCCAAAATCACAGGGTCACTGTCCCAGAGGGATCACCCCAAAATCACAGTGTCACTGTCCCAGAGGGATCACCCCAAAGTCACAGGGACACTGTCCCAGAGGGATCACCCGAAAGTCACAGGGTCACTGTAACAGAGGAATCACTCCCAAATCACAGAGGCACTGTCCCGGAGTGATCACCCCAAAATCACAGGGTCACGGTCCCAGAGGGATCACCCCAAAATCACAGGGACACTGTCACAGAGGGATCACCCCAAATTCACAGGGACACTGTCACAGAGGAATCACCCCAAAATCACAGAGGCACTGTCCCGGAGTGATCACCCCAAAATCACAGGGTCACGGTCCCAGAGGGATCGCCCCAAAATCACACAGACACTGTCCCAGAGGGATCACCCCAAAATCACAGGGTAAATGTCCCAGAGGGATCACCCCAAAATCACAGAGTCACTGTCCCAGAGGGATCACCCCCAAAATCACAGGGTAACTGTTCCAGAGGGATCACCCCAAAATCAGACAGTCACTGTCCCAGAGAGATCACCCCAAAATCACAGAGTCACTGTCCCAGAGGGTTCACTCCAAAAACACTGGGTCACTGTCCGAGAGGGACCCCACCCAAAATCACAGTCACTGTCCCAGAGGGACCACCCCCAAAATCATAGAGTCACTGTCCCAGAGGGCAGCCACAATATCAAAGGGTCACTGCCCAAGAGGGATCCCCCAAAATCCCAGAGTCACTGTCCCAGAGGGATCACCCCCAAAATCACAGGGTCAGTGTCCCAGAGGGATCACCCCAAAATCACAGGGTCAGTGTCCCAGAGGGATCACCCAAAATCACAGGGTAACTGACCCAGAGGGATCACCCCAAAATCACACAGTCACTGTCCCAGAGGGATCACCCCAAAATCACAGGGTCAGTGTCCCAGAGGGATCACCAAAAATCACAGGGTAACTGACCCAGAGGGATCACCCCAAAATCACACAGTCACTGTCCCAGAGGGATCACCCCAAAATCACAGGGTCACTGTCCCAGAGGGATCACCCCAAAATCACAGGGTAACTGTCCTAGAGGGATCGCCCCAAAAATCACACAGTCACTGTCCCAGAGGGAACACCCCAAAATCACAGGGTCACTGTCCCAGAGGGATCACCCCAAAATCACAGGGTAACTGTCCCAGAGGGATCACCCCAAAATCACAGGGTCACTGTCCCAGAGGGAACACCCCAAAATCACAGAGTCACTGCCCCAGAGTGATCACCCCAAAATCATAGAGTCACTGACCCAGAGGGAACACCCAAAATCACAGGGTCACTGTCCCAGAGGGATCACCCCAAAATCACAGTGTCACTGTCCCAGAGGGATCACCCCAAAGTCACAGGGACACTGTCCCAGAGGGATCACCCGAAAGTCACAGGGTCACTGTCACAGAGGAATCACCCCAAAATCACAGAGGCACTGTCCCGGAGTGATCACCCCAAAATCACAGGGACACTGTCACAGAGGGATCACCCCAAATTCACAGGGACACTGTCACAGAGGAATCACCCCAAAATCACAGAGGCACTGTCCCGGAGTGATCACCCCAAAATCACAGGGTCACGGTCCCAGAGGGATCGCCCCAAAATCACACAGACACTGTCCCAGAGGGATCACCCCAAAATCACAGGGTAAATGTCCCAGAGGGATCACCCCAAAATCCCAGAGTCACTGTCCCATAGGGATCACCCCCAAAATCACAGGGTAACTGTTCCAGAGGGATCACCCCAAAATCAGACAGTCACTGTCCCAGAGAGATCACCCCAAAATCACAGAGTCACTGTCCCAGAGGGTTCACTCCAAAAACACTGGGTCACTGTCCGAGAGGGACCCCACCCAAAATCACAGTCACTGTCCCAGAGGGACCACCCCCAAAATCATAGAGTCACTGTCCCAGAGGGCAGCCACAATATCAAAGGGTCACTGCCCAAGAGGGATCCCCCAAAATCCCAGAGTCACTGTCCCAGAGGGATCACCCCCAAAATCACAGGGTCAGTGTCCCAGAGGGATCACCCCAAAATCACAGGGTCAGTGTCCCAGAGGGATCACCCAAAATCACAGGGTAACTGACCCAGAGGGATCACCCCAAAATCACACAGTCACTGTCCCAGAGGGAACCCCCAAAATCCCAGAGTCACTGTACCAGAGGGATCACCCCAAAATCACAGGGTCACTGTCCCAGGGGGAAACTACAAAATCACATGGTCACTGTCCCAGAGGGATCACCCCAAAACCACAGGGTCACTGTCCCAGACGGACCCCCCAAAATGACAGAGTCTCTGTCCCAGAGGGATTACTCCAAAATCACAGAGTCACTGTCCCAGAGGGATCACTCCAAAATCACAGAGTCACTGTCAAAGAGGCAATCCCCAAAATCACAGTGTCACGGTCCCAGAGGAACCACCCCCAAAATCACACGGTCACTGTCCCAGAGAGAACCCCCCAAAATCCCAGAGTCACTGTCCCAGAGGGAAGACCCCCAAAATCACAGGGTCACTGTCCACGAGGGAACACCCCAAAATCCCAGAGTCACTGTCCCAGAGGGATCTCCCCAAAATCACAGAGTCACTGTCCCAGAGGGTTCACCCCAAAATCACAGGTCACTGTCCCGAGGGAAACCCCAAAATCACAGGGTCACAGTCCCAGAGGGACCACCCCACAATCGCAGGGTCACTGTCCCAGAGGGTTCACCCCAAAATCACAGGTCACTGTCCCGAGGGAAACCCCAAAATCACAGGGTCACAGTCCCAGAGGGACCACCCCAAAATCACAGGGTCACTGTCCCAAAGGTAACCCCCAAAATCCCAGAGTCACTGTCCCAGAGGGATCACCCCAAAATCACAGGGTCACTGTCCCAGAGGGAAATCCCAAAAGCACAGGGTCACTGTCCCAGAGGGATCACCCCAAAATCACAGGGTTAATGTCCCAGAGTGGTCACCCCAAAGTCACAGAGTCACTGTCCCTGTGGGATTATCCCCAAAATCACAGAATCACTGCCCCAGAGGGATCACCCCAAAATCACAGAGTCACTGTCCCACAGGTTCACCCGAATATCATAGGGTCACTGACCCAGAGGGAACACCCAAAATCCCAGTATCACTGTCCCAGAGGGTTCACCCCAAAATCACAGGTCACTGTCCCGAGGGAAACCCCAAAATCACAGGGTCACAGTCCCAGAGGGACCACCCCACAATCACAGGGTCACTGTCCCAGAGGGTTCACCCCAAAATCACAGGTCACTGTCCCGAGGGAAACCCCAAGATCACAGGGTCACAGTCCCAGAGGGACCACCCCAAAATCACAGGGTCACTTTCCCAGAGGTAACCCCCAAAATCACAGGGTCACTGTCCCAGAGGGAACACCCCAAAATCACAGAGTCACTGCCCCAGAGGGATCACCCCAAAATCATAGAGTCACTGACCCAGAGGGAACACCCAAAATCACAGGGTCACTGTCCCAGAGGGATCACCCCAAAATCACAGTGTCACTGTCCCAGAGGGATCACCCCAAAGTCACAGGGACACTGTCCCAGAGGAATCACCCGAAAGTCACAGGGTCACTGTCACAGAGGAATCACCCCAAAATCACAGAGGCACTGTCCCGGAGTGATCACCCCAAAATCACAGGGTCACGGTCCCAGAGGGATCACCCCAAAATCACAGGGACACTGTCACAGAGGGATCACCCCAAATTCACAGGGACACTGTCACAGAGGAATCACCCCAAAATCACAGAGGCACTGTCCCGGAGTGATCACCCCAAAATCACAGGGTCACGGTCCCAGAGGGATCGCCCCAAAATCACACAGACACTGTCCCAGAGGGAACACCCCAAAATCACAGGGTCAGTGTCCCAGAGAGATCACCCAAAATCACAGGGTAACTGACCCAGAGGGATCACCCCAAAATCACAGGGTAAATGTCCCAGAGGGATCACCCCAAAATCACAGAGTCACTGTCCCAGAGGGATCACCCCCAAAATCACAGGGTAACTGTTCCAGAGGGATCACCCCAAAATCAGACAGTCACTGTCCCAGATAGATCACCCCAAAATCACAGGGTCACTGTCCCAGAGGGAAATCCCAAAAGCACAGGGTCACTGTCCCAGAGGGATCACCCCAAAATCACAGTGTCACTGCCCAAGAGGGATCCCCCAAAATCACAGGGTTAATGTCCCAGAGTGGTCACCCCAAATTCACAGAGTCACTGTCCCTGTGGGATTATCCCCAAAATCACAGAATCACTGCCCCAGAGGGATCACCCCAAAATCACAGAGTCACTGTCCCACAGGTTCACCCGAATATCATAGGGTCACTGACCCAGAGGGAACACCCAAAATCCCAGTATCACTGTCCCAGAGGGTTCACCCCAAAATCACAGGTCACTGTCCCGAGGGAAACCCCAAAATCACAGGGTCACAGTCCCAGAGGGACCACCCCACAATCACAGGGTCACTGTCCCAGAGGGTTCACCCCAAAATCACAGGTCACTGTCCCGAGGGAAACCCCAAAATCACAGGGTCACAGTCCCAGAGGGACCACCCCAAAATCACAGGGTCACTGTCCCAGAGGTAACCCCCAAAATCACAGGGTCACTGTCCCAGAGGGAACACCCCAAAATCACAGAGTCACTGCCCCAGAGGGATCACCCCAAAACCATAGAGTCACTGACCCAGAGGGAACACCCAAAATCACAGGGTCACTGTCCCAGAGGGATCACCCCAAAATCACAGTGTCACTGTCCCAGAGGGATCACCCCAAAGTCACAGGGACACTGTCCCAGAGGGATCACCCGAAAGTCACAGGGTCACTGTAACAGAGGAATCACTCCCAAATCACAGAGGCACTGTCCCGGAGTGATCACCCCAAAATCACAGGGTCACGGTCCCAGAGGGATCACCCCAAAATCACAGGGACACTGTCACAGAGGGATCACCCCAAATTCACAGGGACACTGTCACAGAGGAATCACCCCAAAATCACAGAGGCACTGTCCCGGAGTGATCACCCCAAAATCACAGGGTCACGGTCCCAGAGGGATCGCCCCAAAATCACACAGACACTGTCCCAGAGGGATCACCCCAAAATCACAGGGTAAATGTCCCAGAGGGATCACCCCAAAATCACAGAGTCACTGTCCCAGAGGGATCACCCCCAAAATCACAGGGTAACTGTTCCAGAGGGATCACCCCAAAATCAGACAGTCACTGTCCCAGAGAGATCACCCCAAAATCACAGAGTCACTGTCCCAGAGGGTTCACTCCAAAAACACTGGGTCACTGTCCGAGAGGGACCCCACCCAAAATCACAGTCACTGTCCCAGAGGGACCACCCCCAAAATCATAGAGTCACTGTCCCAGAGGGCAGCCACAATATCAAAGGGTCACTGCCCAAGAGGGATCCCCCAAAATCCCAGAGTCACTGTCCCAGAGGGATCACCCCCAAAATCACAGGGTCAGTGTCCCAGAGGGATCACCCCAAAATCACAGGGTCAGTGTCCCAGAGGGATCACCCAAAATCACAGGGTAACTGACCCAGAGGGATCACCCCAAAATCACACAGTCACTGTCCCAGAGGGATCACCCCAAAATCACAGGGTCAGTGTCCCAGAGGGATCACCAAAAATCACAGGGTAACTGACCCAGAGGGATCACCCCAAAATCACACAGTCACTGTCCCAGAGGGATCACCCCAAAATCACAGGGTCACTGTCCCAGAGGGATCACCCCAAAATCACAGGGTAACTGTCCTAGAGGGATCGCCCCAAAAATCACACAGTCACTGTCCCAGAGGGAACACCCCAAAATCACAGGGTCACTGTCCCAGAGGGATCACCCCAAAATCACAGGGTAACTGTCCCAGAGGGATCACCCCAAAATCACAGGGTCACTGTCCCAGAGGGAACACCCCAAAATCACAGAGTCACTGCCCCAGAGTGATCACCCCAAAATCATAGAGTCACTGACCCAGAGGGAACACCCAAAATCACAGGGTCACTGTCCCAGAGGGATCACCCCAAAATCACAGTGTCACTGTCCCAGAGGGATCACCCCAAAGTCACAGGGACACTGTCCCAGAGGGATCACCCGAAAGTCACAGGGTCACTGTCACAGAGGAATCACCCCAAAATCACAGAGGCACTGTCCCGGAGTGATCACCCCAAAATCACAGGGACACTGTCACAGAGGGATCACCCCAAATTCACAGGGACACTGTCACAGAGGAATCACCCCAAAATCACAGAGGCACTGTCCCGGAGTGATCACCCCAAAATCACAGGGTCACGGTCCCAGAGGGATCGCCCCAAAATCACACAGACACTGTCCCAGAGGGATCACCCCAAAATCACAGGGTAAATGTCCCAGAGGGATCACCCCAAAATCCCAGAGTCACTGTCCCAGAGGGATCACCCCCAAAATCACAGGGTAACTGTTCCAGAGGGATCACCCCAAAATCAGACAGTCACTGTCCCAGAGAGATCACCCCAAAATCACAGAGTCACTGTCCCAGAGGGTTCACTCCAAAAACACTGGGTCACTGTCCGAGAGGGACCCCACCCAAAATCACAGTCACTGTCCCAGAGGGACCACCCCCAAAATCATAGAGTCACTGTCCCAGAGGGCAGCCACAATATCAAAGGGTCACTGCCCAAGAGGGATCCCCCAAAATCCCAGAGTCACTGTCCCAGAGGGATCACCCCAAAATCACAGTGTCACTGTCCCAGAGGGATCACCCCAAAGTCACAGGGACACTGTCCCAGAGGGATCACCCGAAAGTCACAGGGTCACTGTAACAGAGGAATCACTCCCAAATCACAGAGGCACTGTCCCGGAGTGATCACCCCAAAATCACAGGGTCACGGTCCCAGAGGGATCACCCCAAAATCACAGGGACACTGTCACAGAGGGATCACCCCAAATTCACAGGGACACTGTCACAGAGGAATCACCCCAAAATCACAGAGGCACTGTCCCGGAGTGATCACCCCAAAATCACAGGGTCACGGTCCCAGAGGGATCGCCCCAAAATCACACAGACACTGTCCCAGAGGGATCACCCCAAAATCACAGGGTAAATGTCCCAGAGGGATCACCCCAAAATCACAGAGTCACTGTCCCAGAGGGATCACCCCCAAAATCACAGGGTAACTGTTCCAGAGGGATCACCCCAAAATCAGACAGTCACTGTCCCAGAGAGATCACCCCAAAATCACAGGGTCAGTGTCCCAGAGGGATCACCAAAAATCACAGGGTAACTGACCCAGAGGGATCACCCCAAAATCACACAGTCACTGTCCCAGAGGGATCACCCCAAAATCACAGGGTCAGTGTCCCAGAGGGATCACCCCAAAATCACAGGGTCAGTGTCCCAGAGGGATCACCCAAAATCACAGGGTAACTGACCCAGAGGGATCACCCCAAAATCACACAGTCACTGTCCCAGAGGGATCACCCCAAAATCACAGGGTCAGTGTCCCAGAGGGATCACCAAAAATCACAGGGTAACTGACCCAGAGGGATCACCCCAAAATCACACAGTCACTGTCCCAGAGGGATCACCCCAAAATCACAGGGTCACTGTCCCAGAGGGATCACCCCAAAATCACAGGGTAACTGTCCTAGAGGGATCGCCCCAAAAATCACACAGTCACTGTCCCAGAGGGAACACCCCAAAATCACAGGGTCACTGTCCCAGAGGGGTCACCCCAAAATCACAGGGTAACTGTCCCAGAGGGATCACCCCAAAATCACAGGGTCACTGTCCCAAAGGGAACACCCCAAAATCACAGAGTCACTGCCCCAGAGGGATCACCCCAAAATCATAGAGTCACTGACCCAGAGGGAACACCCAAAATCACAGGGTCACTGTCCCAGAGGGATCACCCCAAAATCACAGTGTCACTGTCCCAGAGGGATCACCCCAAAGTCACAGGGACACTGTCCCAGAGGGATCACCCGAAAGTCACAGGGTCACTGTCACAGAGGAATCACCCCAAAATCACAGAGGCACTGTCCCGGAGTGATCACCCCAAAATCACAGGGTCACGGTCCCAGAGGGATCACCCCAAAATCACAGGGACACTGTCACAGAGGGATCACCCCAAAATCACAGGGACACTGTCACAGAGGAATCACCCCAAAATCACAGAGGCACTGTCCCGGAGTGATCACCCCAAAATCACAGGGTAACTGTCCCAGAGGGATCGCCCCAAAATCACACAGACACTGTCCCAGAGGGAACACCCCAAAATCACAGGGTCAGTGTCCCAGAGAGATCACCCAAAATCACAGGGTAACTGACCCAGAGGGATCACCCCAAAATCACACAGTCACTGTCCCAGAGGGATCACCCCAAAATCACAGTGTCAGTGTCCCAGAGGGATCACCCAAAATCACAGGGTAACTGACCCAGAGGGATCACCCCAAAATCACACAGTCACTGTCCCAGAGGGATCACCCCAAAATCACAGTGTCACTGTCCCAGAGGGATCACCCCAAAATCACAGGGTCAGTGTCCCAGAGGGATCACCCCAAAATCACAGGGTCACTGGCCCAGAAGGATCACCCCAAAATCACAGGGTCACTGTCCCAGAGGGATCACCCCAAAATCACAGAGTCAGTGTCCCAGATGGAAACCACAATATCACAGAATCACTGTCCCAGAGTGTTCACCCCAAAATCACAGGGTCACTCTCCAAGAGGGAACAACCCAAAATCACAGAGTCACTGCCCCAGAGGGATCAGCCCAGAATCACAGAGTCACTATTCCAGAGGGATCACCCCCAAAATCACAGGGTCACCGTCCCAGAGGGAACACCCCAAAATCACAGGGTCACTGTCCCACAGGGATCACCCCAAAATCGTAGAGTCACTGTCCCAGAGGGAACTCTCAAGTTCCCAGAGTCACTGTACCAGAGTGATCACCCCAAAATCACAGGGTCACTGTCCTAGGGGGAAACTACAAAATCACCGGGTCACTGTCCCAGAGGGATCACCCCAAACCCACAGGGTCACTGTCCCAGATGGACCCCCCAAAATCACAGAGTCTCTGTCCCAGAGGGATTACTCCAAAATGTCAGAGTCACTGACCCAGAGGGATCACCCCAAAATCTCAGGGTCACTGGCCCAGAGGGAAACCACAAAATCACAGAGTCACTGTCCCAGAGGGACCACTCCAAAATCACAGAGTCACTGTCCCAGAGGGAACCCCCAAAATCACAGGATCACTGTCCCAGAGGGAACCCCCAAAATCACAGAGCCACTGTCCCACAAGGATCACCTCAAAATCACAGGGTCACTGACCCAGAGGGAACACCCAAAATCCCAGAGTCACTGTCCCAGAGGGAACCCCAAAAATCACAGAGTCACTGTCCCAGAGAGATCACCATAAAATCACATGGTCACTGACACTGATGGAACCCAAAAAATCACAGGGTCACTGTCCCACAGGGATCACCCAAAAATCATAGGGTTACTGACCCAGAGGGATCACCCCCAAAATCACAGAGTCACTGACCCAGAGGGATCAACCCCAAAATCACAGAGTCACTGTCAAAGACGCAACCCCCAAAATCACAGGGTCACTGTCCCAGAGGGAACCCCCCAAAATCACAGGGTCACTGTCCCAGAGGGAACCCCCAAAATCACAGGGTAACTGACCCAGAGTGAACCCACAAAATCAAAGAGTCACTGCCCAGAGAGATCACCATAAAATCACTTGGTCACTGACACTGATGGAACCCAGAAAATCACAGGGTCACTGTCCCAGAGGGAAACCACAATATCACAGAGTCACTGTCCCAGAGTGATCACCCCAAAATCACAGGGTCACTGTCCCACAGGGATCACCCAAAAATCATAGGGTTACTGACCCAGATGGAACACCCAAAATCCCAGAGTCACTGTCCCAGAGGGAAATCCCAAAAGCACAGGGTTACTGTTCCAGAGGGATCACCCCCAAAATCACAGGGTCACTGTCCCAGAGGGAACACCCCAAAATCACAGGGTCACTGTCCCAGAGGGATCAACCCACAATTGTAGAGTCACTGTCCCAGAGGGAACCCCCAAAATCCCAGAGTCACTGTACCAGAGGGATGACCCCAAAATCACAGGGTCACTGTCCCAGAGGGAAATCCCAAAGGCAAAGGGTCACTATTCCAGAGGGATCACCCCCAAAATCACAGGGTCACTGTCCCAGAGGGACCACCCCAAAAACGTAGAGTCACTGTCCCAGAGGGAACCCCCAAAATCCCAGAGTCACTGTACCAGAGGGATCACCCCAAAATCACAGGGTCACTGTCCCAGGGGGAAACTACAAAATCACATGGTCACTGTCCCAGAGGGATCACCCCAAAACCACAGGGTCACTGTCCCAGACGGACCCCCCAAAATGACAGAGTCTCTGTCCCAGAGGGATTACTCCAAAATCACAGTCACTGTCCCAGAGGGATCACTCCAAAATCACAGAGTCACTGTCAAAGAGGCAATCCCCAAAATCACAGTGTCACGGTCCCAGAGGAACCACCCCCAAAATCACACGGTCACTGTCCCAGAGAGAACCCCCCAAAATCCCAGAGTCACTGTCCCAGAGGGAAGACCCCCAAAATCACAGGGTCACTGTGCACGAGGGAACACCCCAAAATCCCAGAGTCACTGTCCCAGAGGGATCTCCCCAAAATCACAGAGTCACTGTCCCAGAGGGTTCACCCCTAAATCACAGGTCACTGTCCCGAGGGAAACCCCAAAATCACAGGGTCACAGTCCCAGAGGGACCACCCCACAATCACAGGGTCACTGTCCCAGAGGGTTCACCCCAAAATCACAGGGTCACTGTCCCAGAGGGAAATCCCAAAAGCACAGGGTCACTGTCCCAGAGGGATCACCCCAAAATCACAGTCACTGTCCCAGAGGGAACACCCCAAAATCACAGTGTCACTGCCCAAGAGGGATCCCCCAAAATCACAGGGTTAATGTCCCAGAGTGGTCACCCCAAATTCACAGAGTCACTGTCCCTGTGGGATTATCCCCAAAATCACAGAATCACTGCCCCAGAGGGATCACCCCAAAATCACAGAGTCACTGTCCCACAGGTTCACCCGAATATCATAGGGTCACTGACCCAGAGGGAACACCCAAAATCCCAGTATCACTGTCCCAGAGGGAAACCCCAAAATCACAGGGTCACTCTCCCAGAATGATCACCCCAAAATAACAGGGTCACTGTCCCAGAGTGATCACCCCAAAATCACAGAGTCACTGTCCCACAGGGTCACCCGAAAATCATAGGGTCACTGACCCAGAGGGAACACCCAAATTCCAAGTGTCACTGTCCCAGAGGGAAACCCTAAAATCACAGAGTCACTGTCCCACAGGGTCACCCGAAAATCATAGGGTCACTGACCCAGAGGGAACACCCAAATTCCAAGTGTCACTGTCCCAGAGGGAAACCCCAAAATCACAGGGTCACTGTCCGAGAGGGATAACCCCAAAGTCACAGAGTCACTGTCCCAGAGGGAACACCCCAAAATCACAGTGTCACTGCCCAATAGGGATCCCCCAAAATCACAGGGTTAATGTCCCAGAGGGATCACCCCAAAATCACAGAGTCACTGTCCCACAGGTTCACCCGAATATCATAGGGTCACTGACCCAGAGGGAACACCCAAAATCCCAGTATCACTGTCCCAGAGGGATCACCCCAAAATCACAGGGTCACTGTCCCAGAGGGAAATCCCAAAAGCACAGGGTCACTGTCCCAGAGGGATCACCCCAAAATCACAGTCACTGTCCCAGAGGGAACACCCCAAAATCACAGTGTCACTGCCCAATAGGGATCCCCCAAAATCACAGGGTTAATGTCCCAGAAGGATCACCCCAAAATCACAGAGTCACTGTCCCAGAGGGATCACCCTCAAAATCACAAGGTCACTGTCCCAGAGGGATCACCCCAAAATCACAGTGTCACTGTCCCAGAGGGATCACCCCAAAATCACAGGGTCACTGTCCCAGAGGGAACCCCCAAAATCAAAGAGTCACTGCCCAGAGATATCACCACAAAATCACATGGTCACTGACCCTGAAGGAACCCAAAAAATATCATAGGGTCACTGTCCCAGAGGGTTCAACCCAAAATGACCGGTCACTGTCCCAGAGGGAAACCCCAAAATCAGAGGGTCACTGTCCCAGAGGTATCACCCCACAATCACAGGGTCACTGTCCCAGAGGTAACTCCCAACATCCTCGAATCACTGTCCCAGAGGGAAATCCCAAAATCACAGGGTCACTGTCCCAGAGGGATCACCCCAAAATCACAGGGTCACTGTCTCAGAGGGATCACCCCCAAAATCACAGATTCACTGTCTCAGAGGGATCACCCCCAAAATCACAGGGTCACTGTCCCAGAGGGATCACCCCAAAATCACAGGGTAACTGTCCCAGAGGGATCACCCCAAAATAACAGGGTAACTGTCCGAGAGGGATCACCCCAAAATCACAGGGTCACTGTCCCAGAGGGATCACCCCCAAAATCACAGATTCACTGTCCCAGAGGGATCACCCCAAAATAACAGAGTAGCTGTCCCAGAGGGATCACCCCAAAATCACAGGGTAACTGTCCCAGAGGGATCACCCCAAAATCACAGGGTCACTGTCCCAGAGGGATCACCCCAAAATCACAGGGTCACTGTCCCAGAGGGATCACCCCAAAATAACAGAGTAACTGTCCCAGAGGGATCACCCCAAAATCACCGGGTAACTGTCCGAGAGGGATCACCCCAAAATAACAGAGTAACTGTCCCAGAGGGAACCCACAAATTCAAAGAATCACTGCCCAGAGATATCACCACAAAATCACATGGTCACTGACACTGATGGAACCCAAAAATCATAGGGTCACTGTCCCAGAGGGATCACCCCAAAATCACAGGGTCACTGTCCCAGAGGGATCACCCCAAAATCACAGGGTCACTGTCCCAGAGGGATCACCCCAAAATCACAGAGTCACTGTCCCAGAGGGATCACCCCAAAATCACAGGATCACTGTCCCAGAGGGATCACCCCAAAATCACAGAATCACTGTCCCAGAGGGATCACCCCAAAATCACTGGGTCACTGTCCCAGAGGGATCACACCAAAATGACAGAGTCACTGTCCCAGATGGAACACCCCAAAATCACAGGGTCACTGTCCCAGAGGGATCACCCCCAAAATCACAGATTCACTGTCCCAGAGGGATCACCCCCAAAATCACAGGGTAGCTGTCCCAGAGGGATCACCCCAAAAAAACAGGGTAACTGTCCGAGAGGGATCACCCCAAAATCACAGGGTCACTGTCCCAGAGGGATCACCCCAAAATCACAGGGTCACTGTCCCAGAGGGATCACCCCAAAATAACAGGGTCACTGTCCCAGAGGGATCACCCCAAAATCACAGGGTCACTGTCCCAGAGGGATCACCCCAAAATCACAGGGTAACTGTCCCAGAGGGATCACCCCAAAATAACAGGGTAACTGACCCAGAGGGAACCCACAAATTCAAAGAATCACTGTCCCATAGGGATCACCCCAAAATCACAGAGTCACTGTCCCAGAGGGATCAACCCAAAATCACAGGGTCACTGTCCCAGAGGGATCACCCCAAAATAACAGAGTAACTGTCCCAGAGGGATCACCCCAAAATCACAGGGTAACTGTCCCAGAGGGATCACCCCAAAATCACAGGGTCACTGTCCCAGAGGGATCACCCCCAAAATCACAGATTCACTGTCCCAGAGGGATCACTCCAAAATAACAGAGTAACTGTCCCAGAGGGATCACCCCAAAATCACAGAGTCACTGTCCCAGAGGGATTACCCCAAAATCACAGGGTAACTGTCCCAGAGGGATCACCCCAAAATAACAGGGTCACTGTCCCAGAGGGATCACCCCAAAATCACAGGGTCACTGTCCCAGAGGGATCACCCCAAAATAACAGAGTAACTGTCCCAGAGGGATCACCCCAAAATCACAGGGTAACTGTCCCAGAGGGATCACCCCAAAATCACAGGGTAACTGTCCCAGAGGGATCACCCCAAAATAACAGGGTAACTGACCCAGAGGGAACCCACAAATTCAAAGAATCACTGTCCCATAGGGATCACCCCAAAATCACAGAGTCACTGTCCCAGAGGGATCAACCCAAAATCACAGAGTCACTGCCCCAGAGGGATCACCCCAAAATCACAGAGTCACTGCCCCAGAGGGATCACCCCAAAATCACAGAGTCACTGCCCCAGAGGGATCACCCCAAAATCCCAGGGTCTCAGTCCAGGAAGTCATGCCGTGTCTAAATGGAAGTATGATGACAGTGTGATCCCGATGCTGAGACTCCCCGGCCCGATCGCGCCCAGAGACACGGGAGGTTTACCAAAACTGTACACGATCCCCCATGTGTGGTGTCCCCACTACCCCCGTATAATTCCAGCCGAATTCAAAACCATACAACACCAGGTTACAGTCCAACAGGTTTCTTTAGAAACACTCACTTTCCAAGTGCCACTCCTTCCTCAGATGACTGTGGAGCAGGATTGTAAGACAGAGTTTATAGCTGAAGGTCACAGTGTGGTGTAACTGACAGGGTAGATTGAACAAACCGAGAGTGCTGTTCAAGTCTCCCATCTTTTTAAAGGTTTGTGGGTTTCAGTTCATTCATCTGTCAATCGCAGAATGACTTTTTAAGTCACTGAGGGTTCAGAAAAGATTTACAAGGATGTTGGAGGGTTTGAGCTACAGGGAGAGGCTGAACAGGCTGGGGTTGTTTTCCCTGGAGCGTCGGAGGCTGAGGGGTGACCTTATAGAGGTTTATAAAATCATGAGGGGCATGGAGAGGGTAAATAGGCAAGGTCTTTTCCCCCTGGGGTGGGGGAGCCCAGAACTAGAGTGGCATAGGTTTAGGGTGAGAGGGGAAAGGGACCTGAGGGGCAACTTTTTCACCCAGAGGGTGGTACGTGTATGGAATGAGCTGCCAGAGGAAGTGGTGGAGGCTGGTACAATTGCAACATTTAAGAGGCATCTGGATGGGGACGTGAATAGGAAGGGTTTGGAGGGATATGGGCCAAGTGCTGCCAAATGGGACGAGATGAGGTTCGGATATCTGGGTCAGCATGGATGAGTTGGGCCGAAGGGTCTGTTTCCACACTGAGCATCTCTATAACTCCCTGACTCGATGAATGAAACAGGGGTCAGCGAATTTCACAACAGGTTACACTCCGACAATCCAGTCAGTCACCTGTTCCCAGCCACATCTCACTCAAGCTGCCCTTGCCTTTTCACCGCCCAACTCACTGTCGAAACAAAGCTGCTGTGTAAACACAGCTCATAATGAGCATTAGTCATGTCTTTTAAAAAGTGCAATATCCCCACTCCCCTCCTCCCCTCCACCCGCATCCTCGATCGTCCCACTCCCCTCCATCCGCATCCTCGATCGTCCCACTCCCCTCCTCCCCTCCACCCACATCCTCGATCGTCCCACTCCCCCTCCTCCCCCCATCTGCATCCTCGATCGTCCCACTCCCCCTCCTCCCCTCCATCTGCATCCTCGATCATCCCACTCCAGTCTCCCTCCCTCTCTCTCAGATGCTGATCTAAATGCTACCCTTAAATCTATCGCTTTATTAAACTGAATTACTCCCCAAGGGAGCAAGTCCCCCATTCTCTCCCCACTCCCCGTGGGAGAGAGTCCCCCATTCTCTCCCCACTCCCCAAGGGAATGAATCCCCCATTCTCCCCCCCTCACTCCCCAAGGGAATGAGTCCCCCATTCTCCCCCCACTCCCCAAGGGAGCGAGTCCTCCATCCTCTCCCCACTCCCCAAGAGAATGAGTCCCCCATTCTCCCCCCACTCCCCACGGGAGAGAGTCCCCCATTCTCCCCCTACACCCCACGGGAGAGAGTCCCCCATTCTCCCCCCACACCCCAAGGGAATGAGTCCCCCATTCTCCCCCCACTCCCCACGGGAGAGAGTCCCCCATTCTCCCCCTACACCCCAAGGGAGAGAGTCCCCCATTCTCCCCCCACACCCCAAGGGAATGAGTCCCCCATTCTCCCCCTACACCCCACAGGAGAGAGTCCCCCATTCTGCCCCCACACCCCACAGGAGAGAGTCCCCCATTCTCCCCCTACACCCCACAGGAGAGAGTCCCCCATTCTCCCCCCACACCCCACAGGAGAGAGTCCCCCATTCTCCCCCTACACCCCACAGAAGAGAGTCCCCCATTCTCCCCCTACACCCCATGGGAGAGAGTCCCCCATTCTCCCCCCACTCCCCAAGGGAATGAGTCCCCCATTCTCCCCCCACACCCCACGGGAGAGAGTCCCCCATTCTCCCCCTACACCCCATGGGAGAGAGTCCCCCATTCTCCCCCTGCACCCCAAGGGAATGAGTCCCCCATTCTCCCCCCACTCCCCAAGGGAATGAGTCCCCCATTCTCCCCCCACTCCCCAAGGGAATGAGTCCCCCATTCTCCCCCCACACCCCACGGGAGAGAGTCCCCCATTCTCCCCCTACACCCCATGGGAGAGAGTCCCCCATTCTCCCCCTGCACCCCAAGGGAATGAGTCCCCCATTCTCCCCCCACTCCCCAAGGGAATGAGTCCCCCATTCTCCCCCCACACCCCAAGGGAATGAGTCCCCCATTCTCCCCCTACACCCCACAGGAGAGAGTCCTCCATTCTCCCCCTGCACCCCACGGGAGAGAGTCCCCCATTCTCCCCCTGCACCCCACGGGAAAGAGTCCCCCATTCTCCCCCCACACCCCACGGGAGAGAGTCCCCCATTCTCCCCCCACACCCCAAGGGAGCGAGTCCCCCATTCTCCCCCTACACCCCACGGGAGAGAGTCCCCCATTCTCACCCACTCCCCACGGGAGAGAGTCCCCCATTCTCCCCCTACACCCCACAGGAGAGAGTCCCCCATTCTCACCCACTCCCCACGGGAGAGAGTCCCCCATTCTCCCCCTACACCCCACAGGAGAGAGTCCTCCATTCTCCCCCTGCACCCCACGGGAGAGAGTCCCCCATTCTCCCCCTGCACCCCACAGGAGAGAGTCCCCCATTCTCCCCCTGCACCCCACGGGAGAGAGTCCCCCATTCTCCCCCTACACCCCACGGGAGAGAGTCCCCCATTCTTCCCCCACACCCCACAGGAGAGAGTCCCCCATTCTCCCCCTGCACCCCACAGGAGAGAGTCCCCCATTCTCCCCCTACACCCCAAGGGAATGAGTCCCCCATTCTCCCCCTACACCCCACAGGAGAGAGTCCCCCATTCTCCCCCTACACCCCAAGGGAATGAGTCCCCCATTCTTCCCCCACACCCCACAGGAGAGAGTCCCCCATTCTCCCCCTACACCCCACAGGAGAGAGTCCCCCATTCTCCCCCTACACCCCAAGGGAATGAGTCCCCCATTCTCCCCCTACACCCCATGGGAGAGAGTCCCCCATTCTCCCCCCACTCCCCAAGGGAATGAGTCCCCCATTCTCCCCCCACACCCCATGGGAGAGAGTCCCCCATTCTCCCCCTGCACCCCAAGGGAATGAGTCCCCCATTCTCCCCCCACACCCCACGGGAGAGAGTCCCCCATTCTCCCCCTACACCCCATGGGAGAGAGTCCCCCATTCTCCCCCTGCACCCCAAGGGAATGAGTCCCCCATTCTCCCCCTGCACCCCAAGGGAATGAGTCCCCCATTCTCCCCCTACACCCCACGGGAGAGAGTCCCCCATTCTCACCCACTCCCCACGGGAGAGAGTCCCCCATTCTCCCCCTACACCCCACGGGAGAGAGTCCCCCATTCTCCCCCTGCACCCCACGGGAGAGAGTCCCCCATTCTCCCCCTACACCCCACAGGAGAGAGTCCCCCATTCTCCCCCTGCACCCCACGGGAGAGAGTCCCCCATTCTCCCCCCACACCCCACGGGAGAGAGTCCCCCATTCTCCCCCTACACCCCACAGGAGAGAGTCCCCCATTCTCCCCCTACACCCCACGGGAGAGAGTCCCCCATTCTCCCCCCACTCCCCACGGGAGAGAGTCCCCCATTCTCCCCCTGCACCCCACGGGAGAGAGTCCCCCATTCTCCCCCTACACCCCACAGGAGAGAGTCCCCCATTCTCCCCCCACTCCCCACGGGAGAGAGTCCCCATTCTCCCCCTGCACCCCACAGGAGAGAGTCCCCCATTCTCACCCACTCCCCACGGGAGAGAGTCCCCCATTCTCCCCCTACACCCCACGGGAGAGAGTCCCCCATTCTCCCCCTACACCCCACAGGAGAGAGTCCCCCATTCTCCCCCTGCACCCCACGGGAGAGAGTCCCCCATTCTCCCCCCACTCCCCACGGGAGAGAGTCCCCATTCTCCCCCTACACCCCACAGGAGAGAGTCCCCCATTCTCACCCACTCCCCACGGGAGAGAGTCCCCCATTCTCACCCTACACCCCACAGGAGAGAGTCCCCCATTCTCCCCCTGCACCCCACGGGAGAGAGTCCCCCATTCTCCCCCTGCACCCCACGGGAGAGAGTCCCCCATTCTCCCCCTGCACCCCACGGGAGAGAGTCCTCCATTCTCCCCCTACACCCCACGGGAGAGAGACCCCATTCTCCCACCACTCCCCACGGGAGAGAGTCCCCCATTCTCACCCACTCCCCACGGGAGAGAGTCCCCATTCTCACCCACTCCCCACGGGAGAGAGTCCCCCATTCTCACCCCACTCCCCACGGGAGAGAGTCCCCATTCTCCCCCTGCACCCCACGGGAGAGAGTCCCCCATTCTCACCCTACACCCCACAGGAGAGAGTCCTCCATTCTCCCCCTGCACCCCACGGGAGAGAGTCCCCCATTCTCCCCCTAAACCCCACGGGAGAGAGTCCCCCATTCTCCCCCTGCACCCCACAGGAGAGAGTCCCCCATTCTCCCCCTGCACCCCACGGGAGAGAGTCCCCATTCTCCCACCACTCCCCACGGGAGAGAGTCCCCCATTCTCACCCACTCCCCACGGGAGAGAGTCCCCATTCTCCCACCACTCCCCACGGGAGAGAGTCCCCCATTCTCACCCACTCCCCACGGGTGAGAGTCCCCATTCTCCCACTCCCCACGGGAGAGAGTCCCCCCATTCTCACCCACTCCCCACGGGAGAGAGTCCCCATTCTCCCACCACACCCCACGGGAGAGAGTCCCCCATTCTCACCCACTCCCACGGGAGAGAGTCTCCCATTCTCCCACCACTCCCCACAGGAGAGAGTCCTCCATTCTCCCCCTGCACCCCACGGGAGAGAGTCCCCCATTCTCCCACCACTCCCCACGGGAGAGAGTCCCCCATTCTCACCCACTCCCCACGGGAGAGAGTCCCCATTCTCCCACCACACCCCACGGTGGCGAGTCCCCCCATTCTCCACCCACTCCCCACGGGAGAGAGTCCCCATTCTCCCCCTACACCCCACAGGAGAGCGTTCCTCATTCACCCCCCACTCCCCATGGGACAGAGTGCTCATTCTCACCCCACTCCCCACAGGAGAGAGTCCCCCAATATCCCCCCACAACCCACAGGAGAGAGTCCCCCATTCTCCCCCCACACCCCGTGGGACAGTCCCCCATTCTCCCCCCACTCCCCACGGGTCAGAGTGCTCCATTCTTCCCCCACCCCCCGTGGGACAGTCCCCCATTCTCCCCCCACTCCCCACGGGTCAGAGTGCCCTATTCTTCCCCCACCCCCCGTGGGACAGTCCCCCATTCTCCCCCCACTCCCCACGGTCAGAGTGCCCCATTCTTCCCCCCACCCCCCGTGGGACAGTCCCCCATTCTTCCCCCACCCCCCGTGGGACAGTCCCCCATTCTTCCCCCACCCCCCGTGAGACAGTCCCCCATTCTTCCCCCACCCCCCCGTGGGACAGTCCCCCATTCTTCCCCCACCCCCCGTGAGACAGTCCCCCATTCTTCCCCCACCCCCCGTGGGACAATCCCCCATTCTTCCCCCACACCCTGTGGGACAGTCCCCCATTCTCCCCCCACACCCCGTGGGATAGAGTGCCCCATTCTCCCCCCACTCCCCGTAGGACAGTCCCCCAATCTCCCCCACACCCCGTGGGACAGTCCCCCATTCTCCCCCCACACCCCGTGGGGCAGTCCCCATTCTCCCCCCACTCCCCGTGGGACAGTCCCCCATTCTCCCTCCACACCCCATGAGTCAAAGTGCCCCATTGTCCCCCCACTCCCTGTGGGACAGTCCCCCATTCTCCCTCCACACCCCATGAGTCAAAGTCCCCCATTCTCCCCCCACTCCCCGTGGGACAGTCCCCATTCTCCCCCCACACCCCATGGGTCAAAGTGCCCCATTCTCCCCCCACTCCCCGTGGGACAGTCCCCCATTCTCTCCCCATCGAATGTGGGGGTAAAATCCCCCATCGAGTGGCAGGATTCAGCAATGGGGGTTGGGGGTGGGGGGGGTTGGCAATCTGCCTTCTTTACCCTGTCTGGGCCTACACGTGACTCCAGACTCCAATACAGCGATGGGTGATGACTGTGTCTGAAAAGGGGAGATTTCTCCACAACAGGAGCAATTAGGAATGGGGTTGGGGGGCAAGGAATGAAAACGTCGTGCCCCCCACCCCACCCCCCCCCCCACCCCCCACCCCCCACCCCCAGCTCCGTCCTTCCAAACAATGCTCTTTGAGTAGAAAGACCGTGACTGGTTTTTTTTCTGACCGTAGTCCTGCAGCCAGAGACTGTGTATGGAGACACAGCACGAGGAAGCTGAGTTTTTCCTGGTTATCTGCCCATCACAATTTGGGAATGTTTCGGAACGCGGCCCACTTTCCTTGATGGAAACAACACTCAGGATGATCGCCTCAAAACGCTGGGGGAAGCCGGAGAGACCACTGCTGGGGCCTACTCAGACAATCATAGCATCCCTACAGTGGGAAAACAGGTCCACACCGACCCCCTGAAGAGAATAACACCCAGACTCATTCCACTACATTTACCCCTCACTAATCCACCCGAACCTGCACATCCCTGGGCACTATGGGACAATTTAGCATGGCCAACCCACCCTAACCTACACATCCCTGGGCACTATGGGACAATTTAGCATGGCCAATCCACCCTAACCTGCACATCCCTGGGCACTATGGGACAATTTAGCATGGCCAATCCACCCTAACCTGCACATCCCTGGCACTATGGGACAATTGAGCATGGCCAACCCACCCTTAATGGTTTGAGTTTCCATTGCCCGCCAAAGTTTAAACAAAGTTGCTGTGGAAACACAGCTCACAATGAGCACCAGTCACATCTTTTCTGGGGCCAAGCAGAGAGCGAGATGGACCTTACCTCCTGGGACCGTGGCATTGTCAGGAGGGTGGTGGGACGTATGTTTTGAGACTGGTAAATACTGAGGTGAGGTGGGTGGAGTGGGCGCCCAGGGCAGAAGGATCTGTCTGGGCCGGGGGGGAGGGAGGGTCCGAGGAGGGCAACGTGAAAAGAGCTGGTCATGGATTGGAGACGATGGGCGTCGGGAGGAGGTGCGATTGACGGAGTTGTCAGTGGGCCACGACCGGGCATGTATCCATCAGAAATAGGAGGCCATTTGGCCCAACCAATCTGCTTGCTCATCCAATAGGATCAGTCAGTCCCCTCCTTGAGCCTTCAGCCGTGAGATCCAGACCAACTCCCTTCTCAAAAACACTCGATGTTCCAACCCCCATCTCTATCCCGGGCTGCGGGGGGGGGGTAATCCCACACGCTCCCACCTCCCCACAACTCTCTGGCTGAAGACATTTGGCCACGCTAAATTATCCCATAGTGCCCAGGGATGTGCAGGTTAGGGTGGATTGGCCATTCTAAATTGTCCCATAGTGCCCAGGATGTGCAGGTTAGGGTGGATTGGCCATGCTAAATTGTCCCATAGTGTCCAGGGATGTGTAGGTTAGGGTGGATTGGCCATGCTAAATTGTCCCATAGTGCCCAGCGATGTGCAGGTTAGGGTGGATTGGCCATGCTAAATTGTCCCATAGTGCCCAGGGATGTGCAGGTTAGGGTGGATTGGCCATGCTAAATTGTCCCATAGTGCCCCAGGGATGTGCAGGTTAGGGTGGGTTGGCCATGCTAAATTGTCCATAGTGCCCAGGGATGTGTAGGTTAGGGTGGATTGGCCATGCTAAATTGTCCATAGTGCCCAGGGATGTGCAGGTTAGGGTGGATTGGCCATGCTAAATTGTCCCATAGTGCCCAGGGATGTGCAGGTTAGGGTGGATTGGCATTCTAAATTGTCCCATAGTGCCCAGGGATGTGCAGGTTAGGGTGGATTGGCCATTCTAAATTGTCCCATAGTGCCCAGGGATGTGCAGGTTAGGGTGGATTGGCCATGCTAAATTGTCCCATAGTGCCCCAGGGATGTGCAGGTTAGGGTGGGTTGGCCATGCTAAATTGTCCCATAGTGTCCAGGGATGTGTAGGTTAGGGTGGATTGGCCATGCTAAATTGTCCCATAGTGTCCAGGGATGTGTAGGTTAGGGTGGATTGGCCATGCTAAATTGTCCCATAGTGCCCAGCGATGTGCAGGTTAGGGTGGATTGGCCATGCTAAATTGTCCCATAGTGCCCAGGGATGTGCAGGTTAGGGTGGATTGGCCATGCTAAATTGTCCCATAGTGCCCCAGGGATGTGCAGGTTAGGGTGGGTTGGCCATGCTAAATTGTCCCATAGTGTCCAGGGATGTGTAGGTTAGGGTGGATTGGCCATGCTAAATTGTCCCATAGTGCCCCAGGGATGTGCAGGTTAGGGTGGATTGGCCATGCTAAATTGTCCCATAGTGCCCAGGGATGTGTAGGTTAGGGTGGATTGGCCATGCTAAATTGTCCCATAGTGCCCAGGGATGTGCAGGTTAAGGTGGATTGGCCATGCTAAATTGTCCGTAGTGTCCAGGGATGTGCAGGTTAGGGTGGATTGGCCATGCTAAATTGTCCCATAGTGCCCAGGGATGTGCAGGTTAAGGTGGATTGGCCATGCTAAATTGTCCCGTAGTGTCCAGGGATGTGCAGGTTAGGGTGGATTGGCCATGCTAAATTGTCCCATAGTGCCCAGGGATGTGCAGGTTAGGGTGGATTGGCATGCTAAATTGTCCCATAGTGCCCCAGGGATGTGCAGGTTAGGGTGGGTTGGCCATGCTAAATTGTCCCATAGTGTCCAGGGATGTGTAGGTTAGGGTGGATTGGCCATGCTAAATTGTCCCATAGTGCCCAGGGATGTGCAGGTTAGGGTGGATTGGCCATGCTAATTGTCCCATAGTGCCCAGGGATGTGTAGGTTAGGGTGGATTGGCCATGCTAAATTGTCCCATAGTGCCCCAGGGATGTGCAGGTTAGGGTGGATTGGCCATGCTAAATTGTCCCATAGTGCCCAGGGATGTGCAGGTTAGGGTGGATTGGCCATGCTAAATTGTCCCGTAGTGTCCAGGGATGTGCAGGTTAGGGTGGATTGGCCATGCTAAATTGTCCATAGTGCCCAGGGATGTGTAGGTTAGGGTGGATTGGCCATGCTAAATTGTCCCATAGTGTCCAGGGAAGTGTTGGTTCGCTGCATTAGTCTGGGGTAAATGGGTGGGTTACTCTTCGGAGGGTCGGTGTGGACATGTTGGGCCGAAGGGCCTGTTTCCACACTGTCGGGATCTATGACCAGCCGTGATCTGTCCCGTCCACTGAATCCAGTCCAGGTTTTGCGGATTGCCGGGGTTGGGGGGGGGGTTGGTGTCGGTGCTGGGGTGGGGGGGGTGGTGTGGAATGGTTCTGAAGGTGGGTACGAGACTGGGGGAGAGGGGGGGGGGGGAGGAGTGTTGTGTAACCGGAGTGACCCGGTGCTGGCGCAGAGAACAAACAGCAGGAGCGTCCAAATGAGAACCAGATTGCGCTCAGGGGCCTAGATCAGGCTGGAGGTGTTCCAGCGCGGCTTTAACCACCGCCACTACCATCTCCGCTGGCACACAATCCAACAAACACGCAGACAAACAGAGGAACCCCCCCCCCACGGAGTTGGGGGTGGGGGGGGGTGCTAGAGGAACACAAGAGGGTCCCATTCGGCCCATCGCTGCTGATCGACACCCGTCTGACGGCCACATGCTTGTGTCTCCTGACCCACTCGGCCTTCAGGAGGTTGCAATTATCGGGAACACCGCCGTCAATTTTGAAGCAGGGAATTCTGAACCTCCAGCTCTTCCGGATTAAATCCCCCCCATCACCTCGGCACCTCACTCACTTTGAAAACGGGGGCCCCTTCATTTCGGAACACTGGCCTGTTCCCCTCGTAAAGGACACAGGCAACCCGTTCCATTCCCAACCCCCAAACGCCCCCTCACCCCCCCCCCCCCCCCCCCACACCCCCCGACCCCCCGCATCTTATCTATTTTGATTCTAAACTCCTTCGGGTCCAAGGGAGTCTGTTCTCGAAAAGGTGAAGTGCTCATGCTGTGCAGAAACAGGCTGTTCAGCCCATCAAGTCCACATTGAACCTCTGAAGGGCAGCCCGCCCTCTTTCCTCTCTCCCTCCATGTCCGATTTGGCCAATCCACCCGAACCGGCACATCCCTGGACACTACAGGACAATGTAGCATGGCCAATCCACCCTAACCTGCACATCCCTGGGCACTATGGGATAATTTAGCATGGCCAATCCACCCTAACCTGCACATCCCTGGACACTATGGGACAATGTAGCATGGCCAATCCACCCTAACCTGCACATCCCTGGGCATTATGGGACAATTTAGCATGGCCAACCCACCCTAACCTGCACATTCCTGGACACTATGGGACAATTTAGCATGGCCAACCCACCCTAACCTGCACATCCCTGGGCACTATGGGACAATTGAGCATGGCCAATCCACCCTAACCTGCACACCCCTGGGCACTCGGGGACAATTTAGCATGGCCAATCCACCCTAACCTGCACATCCCTGGGGCAGTACGGGACAATTTAGCATGGCCAACCCACCCTAACCTGCACATCCCTGGGCACTATGGGACAATTTAGCATGGCCAATCCACCCTAACCTGCACATCCCTGGGCACTATGGGACAATTTAGCATGGCCAACCCACCCTAACCTGCACATCCCTGGGGCACTATGGGACAATGTAGCATGGCCAATCCCCCCTGAGTGGGAGGAGACCGGAGCACCCGGAGGAAACCCACACAGGCACAGGGGGGAGAATGTGCAAACTCCACACAGAGAGTCACCCCCGAGGTTGGAGTTGACCCTGAATCTCTGCAACGAAACGCAGTGGCGCATTCCAACACATTCCAGTTTTAGTCAGGACAACCGTCCAACGCATTAATTCCCCTCGCAATAAACCCTCACATCCCACTAGCTTTCCCGATGACTGCTTTTCCTGCAGACGACCCTCCTGTGGTTCCTGTGTTAGGATACCCAGATCCCTCTGCGTCCCCAATCCCAGCCACTTCTCAGTGTGTAGAGCACCTCCCAGGACCTTCATACACGGGTTCGACACAAGACAGTGGACAGTGAATTCCCCAGCTAAATCTGCAACCAAGAATCTAACGGTGACCGTGAATCTGTTGTCGGAAAACTGCACGTCCGGTGCTTCAAGGAAGGGAACTGCCATCGTTACCGATCTGGCCTACATGTGACTCCAGGTCCACTTCCCTCAAACGCCCACTGGTGAAAGGGATGGTCAATAAACGAATGGCCGATACAGCGGGTTTGTGGGCAGCACGGTGGCACACTGGTTAGCACTGCTGCCTCACAGCGCCAGAGACCTGGGTTCAATTCCCACCTCAGGCGACTGACTGTGTGGAGTTTGCACGTTCTCCCCGTGTCTGAGTGGGTTTCCTCCGGGTGCTCCGGTTTCCTCCCACAGTCCAAAGATGTACAGGTTAGGGTGGATTGGCCATGCTAAATTGTCCCATAGTGCACTGGGATGTGCAGGTCAGGGTGGATTGGCCATGCTAAATTGTCCCATAGTGCCCAGGGATGTGTAGGTTAGGGTGGGTTGGCCATGCTAAATTGTCCCATAGTGCCCAGGATGTACAGGTTAGGGTGGATTGGCCATGCTAAATTGTCCCATAGTGCCCAGGATGTACAGGTTAGGGTGGATTGGCCATGCTAAATTGTCCCATAGTGCCCAGGATGTGCAGGTCAGGGTGGATTGGCCATGCTAAATTGTCCCATAATGCCCAGGGATGTGCAGGTTAGGGTGGATTGGCCATGCTAAATTGTCCCATAGTGCCCAGGGATGTACAGGTTAGGGTGGATTGGCCATGCTAAATTGTCCCATAGTGCTCAGGGATGTGCAGGTTAGGGTGGATTGGCCGTGCTAAATTGTCCCATAGTGCCTGGGGATGTGAAGGTTAGGGTGGATTGGCCGTGCTAAATTGTCCCATAGTGCCTGGGGATGTGCAGGTTAGGGTGGATTGGCCGTGCTACATTGTCCCATAGTGTCCAGGGATGTGCAGGTTAGGGTGGATTGGCCATGCTAAATTGTCCCATAGTGCCTGGGGATGTGAAGGTTAGGGTGGATTGGCCGTGCTAAATTGTCCCATAGTGCCTGGGGATGTGCAGGTTAGGGTGGATTGGCCATGCTAAATTGTCCCATACTGCCCAGGGATGTGCAGGTTAGGGTGGATTGGCCATGCTAAATTGTCCCATAGTGCCCAGGGATGTGTAGGTTAGGGTGGATTGGCCATGCTAAATTGTCCCATAGTGTCCAGGGATGTGCAGGTTAGGGTGGATAGGCCATGCTAAATTGTCCCATAGTACCCCAGGGATGTGCAGGTTAGGGTGGATTGGCCGTGCTAAATTGTCCCATAGTACCCCAGGGATGTGCAGGTTAGGGTGGATTGGCCGTGCTAAATTGTCCCATAGTGCCCAGGATGTGCAGGTTAGGGTGGATTGGCCATGCTAAATTGTCCCATAGTGCCCAGGGATGTGCAGGTTAGGGTGGGTTGGCCATGCTAAATTGTCCCATAGTACCCCAGGGATGTGCAGGTTAGGGTGGATTGGCCATGCTAAATTGTCCTGTAGTGTTAGGTAAGGGGTAGATGTAGGGTATGGGCGGGTTGCGCTTCGGCGGGGCGGTGTGGACTTGTCGGGCCGAAGGGCCTGTTTCCACACTGTAATCTAATCTAGTCTAATCTAGTCTCACACCTCGAGGGGGCTGTGGAGGCTGAGGCACTGAGTCCGTTTGAGGCAGAGGGGGATTTCCCCTTGGGTTGTGGGGAAAAGGGTGGGCCGGTGGAGCCGAGGATGCTCAGGTCTTACCAAATGGAGGAGCCAAAGGGGTTTGGGTTCGGTGGCAGAGATCGGAACCCGGGATCAGGCGGGCATCACAAGTGGCATTCCGGGGATATACAGGGACATCGCCGCTCCAACAAGGATGGGTTTCCAATCCCCATCACTCAAGGGTGAGAGAGCGGGCACTGTCGGAGGGTCAGTGCTGAGGGAGTGGGCGCTGTCGGAGGGTCAGTGCTGAGGGAGTGGGCGCTGTCGGAGGGTCAGAGCTGAGGGAGTGGGCCCTGTCGGAGGGTCAGTGCTGAGGGAGTGGGCGCTGTCGGAGGGTCAGAGCTGAGGGAGTGGGCACTGTCAGAGGGTCAGTGCTGAGGGAGCGGGCACTGTCGGAGGGTCAGTGCTGAGGGAGAGGGCGCTGTCGGAGGGTCAGTGCTAAGGAGCGGTCACTGTCGGAGGGTCAGTGCTGAGGGAGTGGGTGCTGTCGGAGGGTCAGTGCTGAGGGAGTGGGCGCTGTCGGAGGGTCAGAGCTGAGGGAGTGGGCACTGTCAAAAGGGTCAGTGCTGAGGGAGTGGGCACTGTCGGAGGGTCAGTGCTGAGGGAGAGGGCGCTGTCGGAGGGTCAGTGCTAAGGGAGCGGTCACTGTCGGAGGGTCAGTGCTGAGGGAGTGGGTGCTGTCGGAGGGTCAGTGCTGAGGGAGTGGGCGCTGTCAGAGGGTCAGTGCTGAGGGAGTGGGCGCTGTCAGAGGGTCAGTGCTGAGGGAGTGGGCGCTGTCGGAGGGTCAGTGCTGAGGGAGTGGGTGCTGTCGGAGGGTCAGTGCTGAGGGAGCAGGCGCTGTCAGAGGGTCAGTGCTGAGGGAGTGGGCACTGTCGAAGGGTCAGTGCTGAGGGAGTGGGCACTGTCGAAAGGGTCAGTGCTGAGGGAGTGGGCACTGTCGGAGGGTCAGTGCTGAGGGAGTGGGTGCTGTCGGAGGGTCAGTGCTGAGGGAGTGGGCGCTGTCGGAGAGTCAGTGCTGAGGAAGTGGGCGCTGTCGGAGGGTCAGTGCTGAGGGAGTGGGTGCTGTCGGAGGGTCAGTGCTGAGGGAGTGGGCGCTGTCGGAGGGTCAGTGCTGAGGGAGTGGGTGCTGTCGGAGGGTCAGTGCTGAGGGAGCAGGCGCTGTCAGAGGGTCAGTGCTGAGGGAGTGGGCACTGTCGAAGGGTCAGTGCTGAGGGAGTGGGCACTGTCGAAAGGGTCAGTGCTGAGGGAGAGGGCACTGTTGGAGGTCAGTGCTGAGGGAGCGGCACTGTCGGAGGTTCGGTGCTGAGGGAGCGGGCACTGTCGGAGGGTCAGTGCTGAGGGAGTGGGCACTGTCGGAGGGTCAGTGCTGAGGGAGCGGGCACTGTCGGAGGGTCAGTGCTGAGGGAGTGGGCACTGTCGGAGGGTCAGTGCTGAGG